>NC_057797.1:366276300-366303377 GCF_018294505.1 Triticum aestivum | reverse complement strand
CTCCATCTCTCTCTCTCTATCTTTGTGTGTGTGCGTGGGGGGGGGGGGTCTTTCTAGTTTGCATGAATATATACTCCATTTATAGGTCTCTAATCGCACACTATGTATGATTCTCTAGTCCAAGCTAGATATCTTGGGTGCACTCATCGTACGCACACAAATTCCTTGGCTCTGCCCGTAACTCTCTCACACACCACTTTGTCGTCTCAGAGCTCTTCCCCCTCTCTCTCAAACTCTCCATCTACCTGGGTCACACATACACATGCATATCTCACTCGCACTCGATAGGCCCATCTAAAACTCTATCTCTCTCCCTCGCTCTCTCTCCATCTCCCACGCACACACACACACACAATCTCATGCCTAGCTAGCCAAGTATGATGGTCTCTCACTCAATTCTAAGCACACGCAGTCCCCCCTATATGTATTAAACGCGACCTCCCCCTCTCCCAGACTCCTGTTCTCTCTCTCTCTCTCGCCGACAATCTTCAATCTGTCGCACGCATCCGACACAAAAACCTTGTTCGTCCCTCTCCCTTTCTCTCATCTCTCTCTCTTTGTGTGTGTGTGGGGGGGTCTTTCTAGTTCGCATGCATATATACACCATCTATAGGTCTCTCTCGCACACTATGTATGATACTCTAGCTATTCCAAGCTACATATCTTGGGTGCACTCATCGTACGCACACATGTTCCTTGGCTCTTTGCGTGTAACTCTCTCACGCACCACTATGTCGTCTTGGAGCTCTTTCCCCCCTCTCTCAAACTCTCCATCCACCTGGGTCACACATACACATGCATATCTCACTCGCACTCGATAGGCCCATCTAATACTCTATCTCTCCCCCTCATTCTCTCACCATCTCACACGCGCACACACACAATCTCATGCCCAGCTAGCCAAGTATGATGGTCTCTCACTCAATTGTAGGCACACGCAGTCCCCCCTATATGTATATGACTAGCTAATCTTAGTCTCCATCACAAACATGTGCATGGTCTATCTCGATTTCTCTCGGGGCATCTTTCTATCGTGCATGCACTCCCTCAATCGCCCACCCATATAGTCCCCTCATGATCTCGATGGGATCTCTCTATCACAAACACACCCGTTCTCCCTCCTCATGCGTCCATGCCATCCATGTGTCCCTCTCGACCTTTGTTCCTTGTTGGCCACACCTCTATTGGACATGTGCTACAGGGGTGTCTATCTCCATTGTAAACAATCACACACTAGCTATCTTCGTGTATCTCCTCGCCTCGCTTTTCCATCTTGGAGATGCATGCGTGATATGTCCGCATAAGAAACGAAAAAACACACACACTCTCTATTTTATCGTTTGTTGTGACTTTCTCTTTCACACACATACTCTTTTTGCACACTTACTCATTCTCCTTCACACGCACTTGATCTATCTCGACTGAGGCACTCTCCTCGGTCCATAGCATATAGATTTATTGAAAAGTCAAACATCACAAAGTTTGACCATGTACGTGGAGAAAAAGAATTACATCTAGTACGACAAACATATGCCATTAGATTCACCATGAGATGTAGTTTTGTATGATGTATCTTTGGTATTGTAGATATAAATAACGTTTGCGTAAACCTGATCAAAGTTTCCAAAGTTTGACTTCTAAAAAAATTTCATGCACTGGATTATCGAGCGGATGGAATATATCTTTCCCCCTCTCAGCTATCTGACGCACCACTCAGCCTTATCGGGGCTCCTCAATCTCTCTCAAACTTTATTGGTCAGTTTGGTTCGTGACCTAACCCTAATGCCTTGATGGCCGGTACTGCCTGGTGTGGACGTGAGATGTAAAATATTTCTGCCTGGCCAGGCTTGTGTGGTGCTGAAGCGTTTGGTTCATGCTTGGGCCAGGCAAAGCATCAATGTCCCATCAATCAATCCATGGATCAATTATTCAATGCTAATATCCATCCATGTTGCTGTTAGCCTCGTGGCCACACGACCAGGCGTTCGAAATCGGTCGCCTGGGCCAGGCTATTTGCAGTGTCTGGAGTTCAGCCAGGCTAATTAAAGTGCAAGGGAACCCAGGCCAGGTGGACTTTCTTTTTCACAAGGTAGCAACCAAACAAGCGTGCATGAAATCCAGCCACAACCCCAGGCCAGACAAAAGATGCTCAGGACGCAAGCCAAACTGGCCTTATATCTCCCTGGTTCACACATACACATGCCTCGCTCGCGCTATACATATAGACCCATCCAGCACTCTCCTCCCTTGTTCTCTCTCCATGTGACACGCACCCCCTAAGTACCATAATCCCTCAATCCATCATAGGCACAAGCACTCCCCCCCTCCTAAGTATGATTATCTCTTACTAGCCAACGAGAACACACGTATTGTCTCCTTCCATCCATACGTCTATCTCGATATCTCTTGGGGCATCTTCTATCGCGCACACACGTTGTCACTCGATCTCCCACCCATGTAGTCCCATCACGATCTCCAGGGGATCTCTCTATGACAAACATACACTCTCTCCTCCCCATGTCTGCATTTTCTCCATATGTCTCTCTCGACCTCTCTCCCTTGTTTCTCAGACCCCTCTTGGACACGTGCTAGGGGTCTTCCTCTCTCGGCTCGAAACAACCACACACTATCTCCTCACCTTGCCTCCATTGTCGAAGATGCATGTGTGATATGTTTGAATAAGACACGCACGCTTTGTCTCTACTTTTATCGTGTGTTGTCCATGTCTCTTTCACACACGCACACACACTTTTTTCACTCTCTCTCTCTCTCTCTCTCTCTCTCTCTTGTTAGGGACTCTGTCACGTCCATAAGCATATGGATGTTTTGAAAAGTCAAACCTCAGAAACGTTTGACCAGGTATATGTGGAGAAAAACATTTACATCTGGAATGATCATTAGATTTATCACAACATGTACTTACTTCATACTATCATTTATCTTTGGTATTGTAGATATAAGTAATTTCTTTATAAACTTGGTCAAAGTTTCAAAAGTTTGACTTAAAAAATGTTGGAACTACATTATTGAATGGAGGGAGTAGCTCTTTCTCTCTCTCTGCTATCTCTCACGGGCCTCCCCTCTCATTCGAAATCTCTATACTGACGGATTATACGCTCACTGTGTCAGCGTATAGCTCCGTATATTGTTTAGTTGACCGGTCAACCAATCCACATGCTGCCTTATCAGCTCGTGTTCTATATCTCCGTGTGCTGGCCCATGTGGCAGTGGGTGAAAATAAGTAAACTAGAGGCCCATCTGACATGCGGTGAAGTAAACAAAGTTGAAACCACTCGGGGTAGCACCCCGCACACTAGTAAATTGAGGGCGCATTGAGGACAAACTTCTTGCGCGCGAAGGACGCACTCGCGCACAATTCACCACTGTGCGGCGGCATGCACAGAAGGACGCACTCGCGCACACCTAGCACACAACACACACCAGCACACGTGTACACATCTAGGAGTAGAAGGCCGTGGAAAAATCTGGCGCGATGGCCGCTGCCGGAGCCGTCCACCCCCAATCTTGGTGTTCAGTGCAATGCACGGGCATCTACGCACGGGAAATTATGTCGAACAGGGCTAGTTGTAAGCAGGCTAGCTCTACAGCCATGATGATAGTGACTGCAGACGGTGAGGCTGACTATGGTATGTCGAACACGGCGCCTATACTCAGGTGTCATCTCCGGTGCAGGGTCTTGTCACTTCACTGTGAGGAGTAGCATGTAATAATTTGACCAACGGGTAGTACAGTGCTAGTACTCATACTACTACATTGGTAGTACTACTACTAGTACTAGTAGCACCACCGTCTGGATATAGGAGTACTACCACGTCCACCGGCACCGAGGAACGTCTCCAGGTAGTATTGCTTGAGGTCGCCAGGGCGAGTGGCCGCTTGGACGACAGCTTCATATCCTTGTTCGACGAGGTCCTTGTCAGTTTCCTCGACAAGTTCACCGTCGTCAAGAAGCTTGTGGACGACTATGACGTAAGCCTCCAGCCGACACGCCCAGGCTCTGCGATGCCTGCCACCCTCAACGGCCACTATGGTAACAACCTCTTTGACGCATTGGTGGCCCTGCGACTGCCCGCCGTCGCGCCGAAGAATTTCCATCTCGAGGTCGCGTTCGCCGCACAACTCCTGGCACAGCAAGACACCATCGACATAATCACCCACGTCTATGCGCAAATCATCCACAAGGACTACTACATGCAAGAGGAGGACGATAGGACGCTGGCCTTCTTGGAGCGCAGGGCAACCTTGGACGACACTGTTCAGAAGCACGTTGAGCTCGCCGCCAACGCCGCTGCTCCTCACATGTTGGTTGGTGACCCGGTGCACTAGGGCGTGAGGATGTCGTTGAACGTTGATGGATCCGTATGTATTTTTATCTTTCCATGGAGTAGTATATGATACTATAGTAATTATCTTACCTTTCGCATCAACTTCATAATTTTCGTACGTACTCCATGCATGAATGGCGCCAGAACCAAACTTCTCATTACTCTAGGCAAAATCGTTATTTTCTATCTATCGGCCGCGCCATGGAGCAGAACCAAATTTTACAAGTTATGAGTTCAAAAGGAAAAGCCTGCCGTGTTCGCGTTGCACCCCCACACGGTTGGTCCGGCACGACGCTCAAGCGGGAATGCATGCGGTGTTGCATTTTCACTTACAAGTGGGACCGCAGTTGAGCAAACCGACTATATGCAAACCCCCACCCCGCCCACCGTGCGATGGCTGAGAAAACAGGAGGGAGAAGAGATGGCTGTAGCACGGACTCCAAGAAAATTGGTGTCAGATGGGACTCGTGTGGGTGGCGTGTGCCGTACTGCTAGACGTGAATGCTACTGAGTTATGGCCCATGCCACCCCACTATATCGAGCCTATATCGAGGTACGTAGAACAAATTTCCTGCAGTCCGTGCTCAGCCCTCCTCTATATCTCTTCTCAACCAGCCAGGGGACGCGCGGAGCCCATCGTCTGTTTGCTCACATGTGGTCCCACATGTCAGTGAAAACACAAGAGGACCCACTGAACCTGCACATCTTTCACCTCGACATGCTGGTGATGAAAAACAAATCCAATAAAGATCTTTGGTGGCCGCTTTTGGAGTTACTCAAGAGTAGTAAGATCCTATTTACAGTTTAACCCAAGATGCACATCTCGTGGCTTCAACTACCACTCTATTTTCTTTCATGACACGACCTGGATGCTGGATGTCCCACGTGTCGGCAAAAGGAGGAAGAACCCGACCAAATCTTCGGTTTTGCTCTCGGATTAGACTAGTTGTGCTAACTTAAAAATTTTATTGTGTACTCCATCCGTTCCAAAATACTTGACTTCCATTTGTCCAAAAATGGATTTACCTATATACTAAGACATGTCTAGATACATATATATTTTGAAAAATAGAAGGCATGTATTGTGCAACGGAGGGAGTAAATGGATGCATGTTTTTGTATTGGGAAGAAGAGTACATCCATATATTGATAGAGCGCAATTTAGTATATGTTCTATCACTTTTAGCTAGCACAGACGCAAGATCGATCCTCCACAGATCAACAATGAATGCATCGAGAAGGCACTAATCCAACTTACAGGAGTAGTAAAATGTATTCTTGTGGTTCTTGTTTTCTTTGGTCTTGCTTTTCTAGTCAAAATTATCATTGGAGTCCGTGCAAAATGGAGGTGCATTTGGGGTCGTGCATTGGAGTTGGCCTTACAAATGGGACCGCAGTTAAGGAAACCGACTATCGGCAAACCCCCACCTCGCCCGCCGCGCGATGGCTAAAGTTAGAGAAACGACGAGGTTGAAGAGATTGCTCTAGCATGAACTCCAAGAAATAATATGGTGTTAGATGGATGTCGTGGTGGTGGCGTGTGCCGTACTCCTGGACGTGAATGCTTGTTCTGGCCCATGCCACCCTACTACTCCCTACTACTTACTCCTACTATATAGTACTAGTATCGAGGATTTGAGGTGCTGGTTACATACAGCGAACACATTAACATATGGCTACAGTAAAAACACCCGCCCGACGCACGAAGTATCTGAAGCTAGTACAAATAGTGTACTACTATTGTTGATTGGCCTCATCCGATAACATGTTGCAATGCACATACAATTATGTATTTGGAAAATATTTTTTTGCCTCGTCGCACCACTCACTCAGAGAAGCGACTCAAAAGCCATTCATAAATTTAGTAAGTTTATCACACGCATATAATTTTATTACATACAACGGGTCATCAACCCACATCGACAACGAGGATACATTATAAATACTAAAGTTTGCACCACACAACAAATAACATGCAATGAAATGAACTTCAACTCAACCATTCCTCGGTGCTGGAAACGCTTGTTTTGAACCACAAGTGATTCTCTGGGACGGGCCATCGATTGTCGATCTGGAAACCAACGCAGGACTGATCATCAAGGCTGAACATGCCTACTATATCCCTACCAGGGTAGGGAACCACACAAATGTCCGAGGTATAGACACAGTTGCTTCTCATAAATGTGTTAACAGCAGTTGGATCGCCTTTCACCATCATCGGATAGTTTTGTCCAAGGAAGAGCGAGTTTTCTCCAAGACTATCAATTCTGTACCAGGGAGAAGAGTTGGTGCTAGCACACTAGTATCCATCCCGAATACCATGTAACGGGTGTTGGAATAGGTCCGGAGAGTGCGACCATGGGAGACACCTGCTTCCTTAGTAGTAACATCATAAGTGGGCTGTATACACACAAGAAGAGGTGATCCATCGGAATTAGTTGCCAGGCACCACAGAGTATATGGGCGCTTCTCGTCCTCATGCTCGTGATCATCACCATCGTCATCTTCCCCTTGGTTATAAAAATTTTCAAGTATAGGTGGTGGGATGTTCATAGGACCTTGGAAACACAAGAAGAAGGTTAATTAGTAAAGGGAAACTTGCTAACCTGCATGCATGTGGATGAAACAAATATAATTACGATGGAAGACAAACGTACCGAAACTATGAGGATGCCATGCAAAAGCAGTGCCACGAGTGGTGGCAGCAAACACAAGGCGCTCGTATTGAATTGCATCACAATACTCATCCATGTACAGAAACTGATTTTTGAGCAATGTCCATCGAGTGACACCATCAAGGACGGCAACAAGCTTGTCGAAGATAGCAACAACATCATAGTTGTTGTAATTCCAAGAGCGGTTGGGAACTCGACAAATTGCTATCTTCCGTAGAATACAGTCACCATGATCATATTTGAACGTGCGTACATTACCGGTGTGCTCAACCTCTGGGCAGTGTGCTGAGATTTTTGGAAGTGGAACCCGGTGACGAGTGTACACATTCACAAGTTCCCACTCGCAGTTGGACCCTATGTAAACAACCCAATCTCCATTTGCGCCCGCCCAAGCCTTGCCTTCAAGCGATGGCATCTTAACATCATATGTATCATTATCAAGCGGCATCAACTTGCACAGGGCGAGGCCTCCGTCGTGCTGGCGCCAGTCATCATCAGGGTCACGGTGAAGAAGATAGGGGAGATCAAACCGCTCCTTGACTCTTGGGTTCTTTGTAATGATGTTATTAGTTGAGTCGAGAATGGGCTTGAAAAAAACCTGCCATGCTAGCCGAGGTGATGGCGTCGCACCGATCAATGAGTTCCTCCACCACGTCATCTTTCAGATCGGGGCAAGAATAATGGGGTCGTTTCCGGCCTGTTCCCTCCATGGAGAAGACGATCGAACAATGGCAGAAGAAAGGGTGAACGGATGAAGGAAAATGGAGGAGGGAGAGGAAGAGCGTGCGACAGCAGTTCCAAACCGAGAGGGAAAGGCGAAGAGTCGGTGGACGGTTGCGAGTTTGCCACGGTTCACGAAGAGGCGTCCCGGCCTACACGTCCGTTCGGAAGTACTCCTACTACTCGCCGTCGTCTCACTGATGTGTTGGAACGGGACCACATGTCAACGAAACATGGTGTGTAATTTCTCGTGCAAAATGTGATCTGGCCGCGTTGGCCCGAGGTGCCGCATTAGTTATCGACCTTTATTTTTTTAATGGCGTGCCGATCAGTTTTGAAGCACGACTAACTGGTACTATACGCAGAGAAAATATAAACTACTCTACCACTACTCCACCTCCAGTACTAGTAGTATAAAAAAGATATATAGGCTGGAGCTTGAGCGCTTTCTGGCTAAGGGCTGCCCACTTGCTTCCCACACTACCACCCTCTCTCCAGATCTAAATAAGACGGCCCCTCTCTCCATCCTCACCGGTGGTCACAGATCCGCCGGGGAAGAAAAGGAGGTGCAGCATTGACGCACTCGTCGTCGGCGAGCGAGGTAACGCACTGACGACAAGGCCGTCCTCTCAGACCTAGCGCCCGCGCGGGATGGCCTCTGTCCCCAAGGTCGCTGCCGTAGTGTGTGCGGAGGACGACGACCACGAGCGAAGCCACTTCCCGCCGACCCTCAGGTATGCTACCTCTTTTCGAACCATAACCTTGTTCTATTGCCCCATCTGCCACGTTGTTGCATGTGGATCTTTTTCCACTCCACGATCTTTCCAATTTGCTATCCTCTGCTCTGCTGGCCACGCAGACAAAAACCATAATTTGCACTATTAAAGGAAACCCTACTTCAAGCAGACTAATCCATGTCTGGGTTGAATAAGGAAAGGAAGGGAGACTGTACTGTCCAAGAGAGTAGGCATCGAACCCGCATCTAGGTTGAAAAGGGGAAAATCAGTAGCTAAGGAACGAGTCTCGTGTCTCTTGGTTGAAGAAGGGTAGAAAGGCATGACAATGCCATAGAGAATGACCAGGTCGATCGGTTTGTTGTCCTCGCATAGGAAAAAGCTGGCTAAAGAGAGCAAAAACGGGACGTAATCCACATATGCTGCCTAGATATTTGTTGCCCTGGGCAACCATACCTCCCTCACCACTTTGCGTCCATGGAGGTACATCGTACTGGTGCACCCACTGTCCGAATGGGCCTCCCATGCTCTTATTGCCACTTTTTTGCTGTTAGTATAATGCCAGCAGTCAAGTCAAGCAATGCTACTGCTAAAGTGATGCCACATTTAACTAATGCCGCTCTCAGTTTAACACAACCGATAAATTTAAGCAATTCCGTTTAATGTCACTGGATTATTTCAGGGTTAGCTGTTGATTGTGGATGTATTAAAGATTTTTCAGCTAAGGCATTCTAATGTTGTTGCACAGCCAGTATACCAACGATGAAACTTGTTACTAGCTTCAGATTTTTGCACTGTTAATGCTTATAGATTACATACCTCACTTTCATGAGATAAGTTAATTTTTTTGTACAGTGTCACCAAAATGCCAAGGCGTTGATGTCATTTTATTTTGGTTAAACTGCATAGACAATTATGAAGACAAGAGGAAAGGTCAAGAGTGGGCACCTCCTCCTCCAGCTGTTCTCTTGATTCGTTCGATCAAGTTTTTATGTTTGATCAATTATCAAGTTTGGGATAGCAATTTTTAAGGTCCCCCCGAGTTCGAAATGATATTTACCTTGGAGGTACATGGTTTGCAATTTTTTATACTGTCATTAGTTAATAATGCTTGTTACCTTTAGACTTTTGTATTTGGTTTAATGCTCATGCAGAGCTAGTATACCAATGCTGAAACTTGTTACCTTTACATTTTGTATTGTTAATTCTTATAGAAACCTTCCAATGCTAGAGTTTATTGAAATATGTTCAGTAAAACCATTGTACTGTACCCTGTAATAAACTAACTACTCTACTATTGCACTAGCCACTGGATTAGTGTATATTTGTAGTATTCTAATGGTGTTGCATTAGCGTATGGACATAAATAAAGTGTGGCAAGCTTTCCAAGATATGTGCTCAAGAAAACTACTACCTGTTTTTCTAAATACTAGACATTTGGGTACTTTAAATTGAACCGCGAAAACGTCTTATATTAAGGAACAAAGGGTGTAGAGTTCACTCAAATTATCCCGGTAAAGCTAGTCACACCTTTGTTAAAATTAATGTTCATTATGTTATCGGAGGAGGTCTGTATGTTTGTCTTTAATGCCTGTCGACTACATACCTGACATGATGATGTAATGTTAAGTCATTTCCCTTTGTACAGTGTCACTGAATTGTCAAGGCAGTGATGGCATTTTATTTTAGTAGAACTGCACAAAATTTGCTTAAAAGAAGAGGAAAGGTCAGGAATGGCTCAGTTTTTCAGAAAAAACTATGTATGCCTTCCTGACATCAGCCGTTGTTGCTTTATTTATTCCTTCAAATAGGTGGTTAGAAACAGTCTTGCTACCTTTTCCCATTATGAAATTGGAATGCTTATATTTGTGAGTCTATGCTTCAACTAGTGCCACTTTTAGAGTAATCACACTTTCAATATCTATGCAAACAGGGATGCTCGATTTTAGTGGAACTGCACAAAAAGTCCAACTGGTTCAACATTAGGAGCATGTTTTTTTCCAAATCTTTATATCCAATTGGTGGCACTATGAGCTGTTCATTACGAAGGTACATGGTTTGCTACTATCTTGCTACTCTTTTTGTACTGTCATTAGACTGTAATATTAGTGGTTTGCGTGTGAATTTATTGGCAGGGTGGACCTACATTGGAGGTGCAGGACAGGATTCAATGATTGGATGCTCAATTTCGGTTCTATTGATTTCACCTGTTCCATCACTGCGAATATGGATATCCTTGGTCTGATGAAGAATAGGCGCTATATTTCTGCTCTGAACCAGCAAATCAATTCAGTATGAAATTGTCCAGGGCAAAACATAACTCTATCAGATTGTCCAGTGCAGAACATGACAGATGCTAAGCGGAAGAGACATGTTTAAACCGAAAATACAAGGTGTGGTATATGTTTACTAGCTGCTTGATATTTGTGCAGACAGAGATGTCTGCCTGTTTCTATTTGGCAAACAAACAAAGTGTCCGCAATTTTGGTTGAACTGCACAAGAGAATAGTATAGTCACTGCATGCAGTGCCATTTGAAAATAGACACAGAAAGATTGGATAGTCACTTCATGGAATGCAGAAAAGTAGTACTGTACTATTTATTGGCCAACACTAGGTGCTTCATTGCTTTGGTCTGATTATACAATGGGCATCATTTCGCCTAAGTTAAAGTTTGTATTCCAAAAATAGTCTCACAGTGTGATCGCGAGAAGACCAAATCATATTGCAGTGGATGTTCCTCCATCATGTGTGGTTCATTCTCATGGTTCCAGCTGTTGGTGAAACCACTTGCGTTTGCAAGAGGAATTGTAGACTTCACAAACAAATTTGTCTTTCAGTCTATACTGAATGTTGGCCAGGAGAAGCATCCATGTTAGTAGGAAGAACAAATGATTTTTCTAGATCTCTCCTTTGGAGCTACATATTTGTATATGATCTGTTATTGTATACCTTAATATTTTTGTTGTTGATTTGTTATTGTATATTGAGGGAGTCCTGGATTAGGGGGTCTCCGGACAGCCGGACTGTTGGACTATGAAGATACAAGATTGAAGACTTCGTCTCGTGTCCGGATGGGACTCTACTTGGCGTGGAAGGCAAGCTAGGCAATACGGATATGAATATCTCCTCCTTTGTAACCGACCTAGTGTAAACCTAACCCTCTCCGGTGTCTATATAAACCGAAGGGTTTTAGTCCGTAGAAGAACATACAATCATACCATAGGCTAGCTTCTAGGGTTTAGCCTCTCTGATCTCGTGGTAGATCTACTCTTGTACTACCCATATCATCAATATCAATCAAGCAGGACGTAGGGTTTTACCTTCATTAAGAGGGCCCGAACCTGGGTAAAACATCGTGTCCCCTGCCTCCTGTAACCATCCGGCCTAGACGCACAGTTCGGGACCCCCTACCCGAGATCCGCCGGTTTTGACACCGACATTGGTGCTTTCATTGAGAGTTCCGTTGTGCCGTCGCCACCAGGAAGGATGTCTCATCCTGTCTTTAAAGATGGCACTGTTGCTAAAGGAGCTTTGGCTGTCGTCCAAACTCTCTGGCTAGGTGGTTTTCTTATGACCGCCTGTTCGGCCGCTGCGCCGACGATGACTTCTTGGGTCATCGAAAGTAATCTTCACGTCAACTCAGAACTCGCCGAGCAGTTAGATCCAATGGAGCTCTCTTCCCTGAACGAGCTCCTGGATTGCATCGCCGCCCTGGGAGTCGCTACAGACTACGATCAGATTGGGCCTAAACCCGATCTGAGAGAGATCAACTCTCCCCAGGTCACCCATCATGTTGCAGTGGTGGAGGAACAATGCGGCAACCCTTCATCTATCTTAAGGACTAGCTATGTCCGGATTCTCGATCCCTCCAAGCCGGATACCCGCGGAGGGGAGGACGTCACTCAAGGCCTGAACCTAGAATCAGGCAGCAGGCTAGATTTATCGGAAAACATCCAAGAATCCAAACATCCGAGTTCGGAAACTCCTTGGCCCCTGAGTCTCAGATTGGGTGAGGATTCGGATTCAATTCCACCCACCCACCCAAACATACGCGATCTATCCCAAATTAGGCAAGAGCCCGAAGAAACAGTACACCATTACTGGGCTAGATTCCTCCTGGTCATGAACAGGATAAAGGACTGCCGCGAGGAAGACGCAATTTCATTCTTCTACAATAATTGCATGGACAAGGGAATCCTCAACGCCATAAGTCGCTGTGAAATTACACGCTTTGCCGACTTGGTGTCCATAGTACGAAAGTACTGTGCGATGGAAAGCGCCTAGAAAATAGAAATAAAATTTTGGGATAATCCGGCCCTGAATACAAACCCAGTCCGAAATAAAAGGGTGCATTATCACAATACACCTAGGTTAACTACCAAAAAGCAAAACCCCTCTACGGGGCAAGGAACCATACTGGAGGGATGGCTCAATGGACCCTGCAAAATTCATAGTATAGCGGATGCAATACCAACGCACAGCCTTAGAGCATGTTGGATACTCCGGCAGGTGGCCAAAAGTGGTGAGGATCTACTCCTCCCAAATACCACAGAGCACCATCCCGTAGACAACAATACGGTGTTAACGGTCTTTGAGACCTTCGCGTCAAATAATAGACGCAAGTGAACACTCGGTAGCATGGCCGAAATCTGCCACATAGCAAAAATAAATCCTTGGAGTGACATGGCTATTACCTTCAATGCCAGTGACGAACCTAAATACTGAACAGCCCGAGCACCAGCCGCACGGGTCCTCAGTCCAATTGTGGATGGCTTTCGACTCACCAAGGTACTCATGGACGGAGGCAGTGGATTAAACCTCATCTATGAGGAAACTCTTCAAAAGCTGGAAATAGACTGGAGACGCATTGAGCAAAGTAGCACAACCTTTAGAGGAATCATCCCCAGTCGGGAAGCACATTGTGCTGGGAAAATCACACTAGACGTGGTATTCAGCACGCCGGATAATTACAAGTCTGAAGAAATTACATTCCAAGTGGCCCCGTTCAGAAGCGGATACCACGATCTATTAGGGCGGGAGGCGTTTACAATCTTCCAAGCCATACCCCATTACGGGTACATGAAGCTCAAACTGACCGGGCCCAACGGAATCATCACTCTTGCTAGTGATCCGGACATAGCACTCCGCGCCGAAAATAAGATAGCTCCACTGGCCCTTAAGGCACTATCCAAAGCCCTAGCGGCCGAGGAACTAACTGCGTTGCGCTCCACGGTGAACAGGGACGACGTGGTACTCGATAAAAGATCCAAGTCCAGCTCCTTTAAACCGGCGGACGAAATAGTCAAATTCCAAGTCCATCCAACGGACCCTACAAAAACAGCTTCCAATGGGGCACAATTAAACCCTGATGTCGACGCCGCACTGCAAGAGTTCCTACGTGAGAATAGGACATTTTTGCCTGGCACCCTTCAGACATGCCAGGAATCCCACGCAGGCTGGCTGAGCACAACCTAAATATCCTAAAAGGATTAAAGCCAGTCAAGCAGGCTCTTCGATGTTTCTCCGAACCTAAGAGACAAGCCATGGGAGAGAAACTAGCCAAGCTATTGCAGGCCGGATTCATCAGAGACATAAAACATTCGGACTGGCTAGCAAACCAGGTGATGGTACCAAAGAAGGACAAATCCTGGCGCTTGTGCGTCGATTTTAAGGACCTTAATAAGGCCTGCCCAAAGGATCCCTTCCCGCTCCCCCGTATCGATCAAATCATCGACGCTACCGCAGGACATGATTCATTGTGTTTCCTCGACGCATACTCCGACTACCATCGAATTAAAATGGCAGAGCCAGACCAAGCCGCAACGGCATTGATCACACCATACGGCCCATTCTGCTTCAACACAATGCCCTTCGGGCTCAAAAACGCCGGCGCAACATATCAGCGCATGATTCAGACATGTCTGGCAAACCAGATCGGCAAAACAGTGGAGGCATACGTAGACGATGTGGTCGTTAAAACCAAGCATGTCAAAACTCTAGTAGACGACTTGAGGCTCACATTCGACAACCTCCGAACATATGACATCAAGCTCAATCCGGAAAAATGCGTTTTTGGCGTACCAGCCGGAAAGCTCCTGGGATTCATTGTCTCCGGTAAAGGTATTGAAGCTAATCCGGCCAAAATCTGAGCAATGTCATAGTTGGCTACCCCAACAGACCTCAAACAAATACAAAAATTGACTGGATGCATGGCGGCTCTAAGTCGCTTTATCTCCCGCTTGGGAGAAAGGCATTACCCCTTTATTGCCTCCTCCGGCGCACCGAACACTTCGAGTGGACGGATGCCGCCACGGCCGGACTCAACGAAATAAAAGCCATATTGGCAACAAACCCAGTCCTGGCCGCGCCAAACATTGGCGAACCAATGCTATTATACATTGCGGCAACTCATCAAGTAGTAAGTGCAGTGCTCATCGTCGAGCGAGAAGTGGACGGACACAAATTCCCCCTTCAAAAGCTGGTTTACTATGTGTCCACTGTCCTTACTCCATGCAAATAACGGTACCCGCATTATCAAAAGATAGCGTACGCGGTATTTATGGCATCCCGGAAGCTGCGACACTACTTTCAAAAGTGTTCGATAACGGTAGCCTCGGAAGTACCACTTAACGATATTATAAACAACCGCGACGCGACGGGCCGGATTGCCAAATGGGCCATTGAGCTCCTCCCCTTCGACATAACTTACAAGCCACGGCGAGCTATTAAGTCGCAATTTTTGGCTGACTTCATCGCTGAGTGGACGGAAGCCGAACTCCCTAAAGAGTACGGCACATATTCAAACTGGATCATGCGCTTCGACGGCTCCAAAATGTTGGTTGGTCTGGGGGCTGGCGTCGTTTTGACGTCCCCAATAGGAGATACCGTTCAATACGTACTACAGATAATGTATACGGACTCCAACAACGCAGCCGAATATGAGACCCTTCTACATGGTCTCCGGATGGCAGTATCCATGGGCATTCAACGCCTAGAGGTGCGCAGGGATTCGAACCTTGCGATATCCCAAATAAATGGAGACTTTGATGCCAAGGATCCGAAAATGGCAGCTTATCGCAATGCCGTCCTAGAAATGTCAGCTCAGTTCGAGGGGCTTGAATTTCACCATGAGGCTCGGGAAAACAATCAGGCGGCGGATATCCTCGCCCGCATCGACACAAAACGTGACGCAGTCCCTCCCAACATATTTGTGGAAAGGCTCTTCAAGCCATCCGTAGCATGGGAAGGGGACACCGGTAGCAACAGTCTGGACCCGGCCAAAATACCCGATACCGAACTTTCTGATACAATTAGAGGCTACTCCACCGAAATAACACATTCAGCCCACAAAATAATGGCCATTATTGCCCCATGGACAGAACTATTCCTGGCCTACCTAACTAGACAGGAACTTCCGGAGGACCAAAATGAGGCACGCTACGTAGTGCGGCGATCCAAGGCCTACAGGGTCCATGAGGGAGAATTGTACAAAAAAGCGTTACTGGAGTCCTTCAAAGGTGCATCTCCGAAGAGGAAGGGCGGAACCTTTTGGCAGAAATTCACGCCGGACTCGGCGATCATCACGCCGCAGCCCAGGCTCTTGTAAGCAAGGCCTTCCGTACAGGATTCTATTGGCCAACAGCCCGGGCAGATGCACAGGACTTGGTCCAACGTTGCGTCGGTTGCCAGCTCTTTGCAAATCAAAGCCACATGCCACCCACTGCCCTCCAAACAATCCCCATTACATGGCACTTCACGGTCTGGGGGCTTGACATGGTTGGACCCCTTAAAGGGGGAACCCACAAGAAAAAATACTTGTTGGTCATGGTGGATAAATTCACCAAATCTATAGAGGCTAAACCGGTTAAAACAGTCGAATCCGGACCGGTGATAGATTTCATATCCGGGGTTGTACACCGTTACGGCGTCCCCCACAGCATCATCACTGATAACGGCACGAACTTCACGGCCGACGAGGTAAAACTCTGGTGCAGCAAAATGGGCATCAAGCTCGATTATGCTTTAGTCTATCACCCACAAACCAACGCTCAAGTCGAACGAGCAAATGGTCTTATAGTGAGCGGCATTAAACCCAGATTAGTGCTCTCCTTAACAGAGTCTGACACACACTGGGTAGAGGAGCTTGACTCCGTACTCTGGGGGCTGCGGACCACGCCGAATCGTAGTACCGGATATACACCGTTTTTTATGGTGTATGGCGTAGAGACAGTCCTTCCATGTGACATAATTCATGACTCACCTCGAGTGCGCATGTACGAAGAAAGAGAAGCCGAGCTCGATCGGCAGGACAGTCTGGACACCTTGGAGGAAGAGCGCAATGTAGCCAAAGCCCGTTCCGCATTTTACCAGCAACAGGCTCGCACATACCAAAGCAGAGAAGTACGGGCCAAAACTTATAACGTTGGCGAACTAGTTCTATGGCTGCCGGATAAGAAAAAGAACAAGCTCGAGCCCAAATGGGTAGGTCCCTTCATTATCGACCAAGTTCTGACCGGTGGAGCGTACCGACTGCGGGATGCATTGACTAGTCGACTCGAGCCGAACCCATGGAACGCAGCCAGGCTTAGAAGATTCTACGCTTAGCACCGGACTTTATGTTAGTCCCCTCCCTTTGTCCATTTTCTGCATATGCATCATCTGTCTTGTTTCCCTTTCTTTCTTTTATTTCTCTAGGCCTTCAAGGGTCACCTTGTGCCTCACTCATACATTACAGATGGGCTAGCCGCACTCTTCATACTTGGGGGGCTTCTCTCATAGAAGCTTAAATTATTTACCTGGGCCTCATGCCCAACACATGTGTTATACTTTTGCATGTACCTTTTTTCACCATTATATGCATCGATATGACTTAAGTTTTGGCCAAGTTGGGTTGCCTGGCTCTTGTATTTATGCCCTACGTTCCCGTTAATTCGGCTAGGGCATAAGGGGAGCAACTCTGCGATTGTTACCACCGGGTCAGCCGGACGTGTACCTCAGACTGGGTGAAGCCGAAAGCTAGCGTTCTTAAGGGAATATTCGGTCGGTGAACAAAAGATGACTTTTATTATCCATATCTGCCCCCAGATGATTTTTCTGCGCTTCTTATCGCAGTCCGGACATGCACTTTAGGGCATGCTTACCCAGGGAAAGGAACCCTTAACAGAACTATTCTCCCTGGAAGATGTTTCTTACTACCCATGTAATATAACATAACCAGTTGGGCACTTGTCTGATAAAGCACTAATGACCCCTACGCCTGGTCTCCACGCATGCCCCGATTCTTACATAACCGAGAGGGTATTCAGATACATTCCGGACCGTCGGGTCCTGAGGTTGAAGCGAAAAGGTCCGCCACGACAAACGATCTATAATCCGGCTAGAAGGCATTATACATGTCACTTTAAAATTACATAGTCAATTTGACTGGTTGAATTCCTCTTCAATACCATCCAATAGGCTGTCTAGTCTACAGTCTTGTTGGGAATACTTTGCGCCCAATTCTACTTGGCCGTACACTAAGCTCACAGGGATCTCCTTCCGATCGGGCCCCACAGGTCCGACTTCGGCCATGTGGTTCGGGTCAGCCTTCGTATACCATGTCTTCACCATTGCCCAGGCTTCGCTGGCGCCCTGACGGCAGGCCGATATCTTCCATAATCGGAAGCGCCGCCGCGCTCCCTTTAGCTTTTCTGCAAGCTCTCCAAGGCCTTCGGGTATGGAGACAGATGGCCACAAGGCTTGGGCGACGCCTTGCATCACCTACCGAACTCGTTTGTGTAGCTGTGAGAGGTCGGCAAGAAGGTCACCCGTTGAACCGGGCATTTCCTCGGTAGGACGACATGTTAGCATACCTACACACATAACTCTGTCAGCCAACTTCCTCGCTGAACTCTTTTTCAAAGTCTATTCAAGCACTTACTAAATATGGTCGAAGCCGCCGATTTTCCTTAACAGAGTCCGACAGTTGGGCACAGACATATAGTAGTTCCACGCCCAGCTTGGTGTTGGCATCTAGGAGATCATTTTTCTCCTACCTCACCCTCGTAAGCACATTCTCACCGGCCTTCAGCTGGCGTAGGAGCTGTTGCTTATCCGGATTTACTCCAGTGTCATCTGCAATTTTATCGCCAGATCTGCATACACGCCGCATTATATATGATACTTATCATTTGAAGGATATGTTACCAGAGGGGGTCTCTTTGGACTCCCCTGCAGCGGCCAGTGCGGCCTGAAGTTGGGCTTTGCACTCTTCCAGCTCCTTGGACAGTTGAGTATTATTTTTTGTAAGAACCTGCATAACAAATGATCCTTAAATCAGTTATCCTAACTGTTTCAAGTCTCGGGGGCTACTGATATATATAATCACCAAATTTTCTCACCCGTATGTCTTTTACATACTGCTTCGTGGCTCTGCCTAGACCATTTTGAGCGGCACGGAGGTGCGCGTCTCTCGAGTTGAAGGCATCCAATGCCTCTTGGGAGAAATAAGCGTCACGAAGAACAGTCCAGCGACGCCTGTGGTTCATGGCACTTTCCACCTCAGAATTGGTGGCGGACAGTTTATCCGCATCCTCTGTCGGAGGAGCACCCGGCGCACGCCTCGTATTTGTTCCCGCCTCGGAATCCGGCCTTGGAGCCTGGCTTGTGGAGGCACGATTGGTAGCCTCTCCGGGTATAGTCCGGTGAGCGCTCTTTTTCCTGAAAAGAAGGCATGGCATTAATACGCCTCTGAGAATAATGTCTTGCAATACAGACGGTGCGCCGTACCGCTGCGCCGGTGTCTAAATCCGGACTGCGGGTCTTTTTAGCCTGCCTGGCCTCGCGGCCCCTTGTTGGCCAGTCGCCGCAGGCTCGGCCTTCTGCCTCGAGGACCTCCCCTACAAAACACGGCTGTTATACGGTGATCAAAAACACACAAGGATGAATCCCTTTTTGAAGTGCTGGGACTTTGGTCTCAGTCACCTGTGAGGCTGGAACTAGCCCAGGGTAATCGGCCGTAATGGCCACCAAAGCATTATCATTGCTCGATTGGTAAAACACCCCATCGACCAGCTCCACAGATATGTCCGGATCCTCTTGGGAGGCCCTGTCGAGGGACCGTCCAGGGTCCTCGGGTTGTGGAGGGGGGTTGTTTATCTCCCTTACAGCCTGGCGCAGTTCCTGCATAGAAATCGCTAGACTGAATACTTAACTGCGGAAGTATGAAACGGATGGGCGATAAAAAGTCTCCGCTTACCCAGCTCGGAGGATTATACATAGAAAATCCGCCCTGCGGGTTGACACGAAGGAATTCCTCCTCTTCTCCCTTGTACAAAGTGGATAAGATCTTTATTAGATCAGCAACCAATCCCGGCCCTTTATGGTCGTAGCGGGTGGCGTCATCCTCCCCGTCGAAATCCCACATGGGGTGGCCTCTATACTGAAGCGGCTGCACCCCCCGCATGATACATATGGCCATGACCTCAATCATGGTCAATCTGGATCGAGCTAAAAAACTTATCCGGCTCATCAGGTAAAGAACGTCCCTGTCATCTTCCTCCAGGGAGCTCCGTGGACGCCAGCTCCGGCGCTTCTTCAAAGGGGCGTTATCAAACTCAGGAAGGCCAATCCGAATAGGATCCGGGAGGGGGACGTCTTCTATATAAAACCATTCTGAAGGCCAGTCTTCGGACATCTTCTTTGGGGTTCCGGACAGGTATCCGGTCCCGGCAACATGCCACACTTCGGCTCCGCCCACTTGATATATTGTCCCCTTCTGAGAACGGGGCACAAGGCAGAACAGCTTCTTCCATAGAGTGAAATGAGCCTCAAAGCCCAAAAACAACTCGCAAAGGGCTACGAATCCCGCGATATGCAGCATGGAGGCAGGCATAAGGTTGTGGAACTAAAGGCCGTAGAACTCCAGGAGCCCCCCGGAGAAATGGATGAATTGGGAATCCGAGCCCTCTTACCAAATAAGGGACAAGGCATACCCGCTCTCCCTTGGAGGGATTGGGAAGGCTCTCTGCTTGCTCTCCGCCATTATAGGTGGCAAGCCCGGCTTGAACCGGGACCATGTACGCTGGGGGAAGAAATCCCTTGGTCTGAAGCATCACTAATTTGCTGTGCGGGACGGAACATCTCTCCCAATCTCCAGGCTTGGAGCTTGGGGAGCGAGAGGAGGAGCTGCATCGACCAGCCATGATGGAATGGATCTCTGTCGGGCGCGCTCCGATGAAGGCTCGCCAAGGGAGGATGGTGTGATTTGGATCTGAATCCTCGCCTTTTTAATAGGCGGCTCATTCACATAGCTAGGGGGTTAAATGTGAAAACACCCTGGCTCTTCACATTCGCTCGACACATGGAAAGTGGCCATTATTGGGCGTGGAAGCCAAGGAGTGCAACATTCACAAGAAACCAGACACTATTTCGACAGGTACACAGAATTTGGAGAGGAACCCGCCTTGCAATGCCGAAGACAATACTGCACACCGGACTCATCATCATTGAAGCCTGGTTCAGGGGCTACTGAGGGAGTCCTAGATTAGGGGGTCTCCGGACAGCCGGACTATATCCTTTGGCCGGACTGTTGGACTATGAAGATACAAGATTGAAGACTTCGTCTCGTGTCCGGATGGGACTCTACTTGGCGTGGAAGGCAAGCTAGGCAATACGGATATGAATATCTCCTCCTTTGTAACCGACCTTGTGTAACCCTAACCCTCTCCAGTGTCTATATAAACCGAAGGGTTTTAGTCCATAGAAGAACATACAATCATACCATAGGCTAGCTTCTAGGGTTTAGCCTCTCTGATCTCGTGGTAGATCTACTCTTGTACTACCCATATCATCAATATCAATCAAGCAGGATGTAGGGTTTTACCTCCATTAAGAGGGCCCGAACCTGGGTAAAACATCATGTCCCCTGCCTCCTGTTACCATCCGGCCTAGACGCATAGTTCAGGACCCCCTACCCGAGATCCGCCGGTTTTGACACCGACATATATCTTAATATTTTTGTATATAAACTTGGTCAAAGTTTGTAAAGCTTGACTTTGACCAAAGCTAATATGCGAACTAAATAAAAACGGAGGGAGTACCTCATTTCCAGTTTGCAGGGCTTAATTCAAACCTCTCACCAACCAATGTACTCCCTCCGTCCAGGATTTATTAGTCTCATGAGCAAAGCAGCAAGACCAAGGCATGGCAATAATTAACTGCATGCAGAAGTTTAAGCCTAATTAATTCTAGCGATTTAAGTGGCTACATGCGTGCCCTCGGCTGTGACTTGTTGCATGCTGCTTCGCGTACTACCTGCGGGCGATTCTGAGTGCCTGCATGCAGCCAGCCGTAATTAAGGCAGCTAACTGATGCGAAAAAAGATACGCTTTAAATCCATGGAATCATTATTGACAAGGAGGAAGATGATTCGAGTGCACTCGTTTGACCGCCATGCCGGCATGCGACCCAGACGGGACGGGACGACACAGTCATAATTTCTGTTTCTCTAGTTTTCCACGGCAAGCTGGCGCGCTAAGCCATTATGCGTTGAATTCTGATGACCGTCGCGCTACCTTCTGCCTATAAGTACTGTTTCCCGGCCTTCTCAGGTGCCACCGTGACCCAACTCGCCATATCCTCATAAGCTCCCACCGGCCCGACGTCGCTTGCCACGTCCACCATGCCCCCGCCCATCCGCGGTAGGCGACGCCGAAGGCGGTCACCGCCGGAACTAGTGTTCGGGTTTTCACCGGAAGGCAGACGGAGGGAGGAGGCATTCTATCTGTCTTTAGATGGAAATAAGGAGATCGGGGAGTTGTTGGAGCGCGACCGCATGGCGGAGGAGCAGGAGTTGTTGGAGCGCGACCGCCTGGCGGACGAGCATCGTATCGCCGATTTGCACCGCCAGCGGGACATGGAGCAGCAGTGCACCAACGCTCTGAGTCGCGAGCAGAGTGCCCGCAACTAGGCCGACTACGTGGAGGCCAGCGCCCGGCAAATATCCCTGGAGGCTGTCGGGCACGCACGCGTTCGTGATGCTGATTTTTACTACCAGCTCGTCAAGTGGGTTTCCTGCTTGGAAGCCGAAGCTTCGGTGGACCATGCCGGCATGGAAAGGGCCAACGCGCGCGAGCAACGCGCCCTATAGCACCTCTGGCAAGTCCGAGGCAAGGCAGAGGACACCGGTGCTAGCGTTTAGCATGGACAGCAGATGGCGGCCGGCATCATCTAGTTAGCTAAGAGTAAGTTAGTACTTGTACGCTACTAGAGTGTTAGTGGGAGTAGATAGTTAACTTGGCTATGATGGTTGTCAACGTGGAAGTTCAGTACTCTATATGTGGATCAGACCTGTTACTTTGGTCTGAATGTTGCTTTCTGTTTGAACGTATGGAATGGGCTGTTATTTTTTTAAATGGGTTGTATTTGTCCTCCATGGTTTAGAGGTTGACTTGTGGTCCTAGCAAGTTGATGCGTACACAATCAGGAGATGATTGTACATGAAGAGGATGACAGCAGGGACCCGCCAAGGTCATGGCAGTACGCAAGCCAGTGCCTCCTTATTTCAAACCAATAAAAAAATGGCTCCTCCTAGTGGATTTCTGACAGGTGGGTCCCATGCCATTTTCAACGTAGTCAATAAACGAGAGAATTGCACAACGAGCGGCTGACACCAGGGACCCAGCAGCTCGCCCAGTTATTTTTGTTTTGGGTTAATTTGATAAATGCCACTCCAAATGTGGTGTATCCAAGAAATGCCACTGCAATTTCCAAACCTTGAAAAATGCCATTTCATGCCATTTCTAGTGGCATTTTTCAAAGTCTGGAGTGGCGTTTTTCAAAGTTTGCAAACTGCAGTGGCATTTTTCAAAGTTTGCAAAAATTGAAGTGGCATTTTTCAAAGTTTGGAAATTGCAGTGCCATTTTTATGAATCGCCATAATTGGAGTGGCATTTATCTAATTTGTTTTTGAGACGGAAGCAGGGTGTCAACTGGGCTGTGCGGGACACTCTGGCCTGTCTAGACAGCCTTTTCTTTTATGTTTACCACAGACCAGCCCAGTAGTTTTTTTTTTCTTTCTGAAAATGGCTAGCCCCGTTCTTTTGTGATTTATCAAGTAAGTCGCTTTATCACGCCTGTTGGGCTGCAAATCTTTCAAGACGAGGAGAGCTTCATTCGGCTGGCCGAGAAAATGGCCTATCAGTAATGAGAAATGGGTTGTACATTTTTAAAACACATCAAACCGGCAATTATTTTCAAATATCTTTTTTTTATTTTGAGATTTTAAATTGCATTGATTTTTATGCGTGGACAATTTATTGGATTTTATATTGATATACATTTATTTTTAAAATCAGTCTGAATGTGACTCAAAATTTCGGGATTAAAAACAGTTCAGACCGCACCGACATATGCAAAAATTCGTATAATTTTTTAACCGTGGCCACAATATGGGCTGTAATGCTAACATAAAGAATATGGGCTCCAAAAAAACCCATAAGAATTAGCAAATGGGTTGTAAATTATTTGAAATAATGGCAGATGGGTTGTATGCTGTTTTCCACATATTTGAGGCTTTCCACAGATGGCCTGTATACTGTTGGATGTCCATCCAACGGCCGTCGTGCTTCTTCAATCTCTGCTCTGCCTGCTCCAGCCGCTCAAACAAGCGCCGGCGGGACTGCCTGCTCCCTCCTCCCCGCGGCCGGCTGTGCTACCGCGCAGCCCTCACCGCCCCACCGTACTCCCATCGTTGGCCTAGCCATCCCTCTACTCACCCACACCTACTGTTATTCTCCGGCGACGGCAGACGAACCAGTAAACCCTCGTACAGTCGTACTCCCTTCCGCGTGGGAAACAAAAACAACGGCCGAGTCTTCCCTATCTCCGTGTTGTTCCCTTCCTAGGCCTCGCTGTCGTCCACCGCCCTGGTGCTCTCAGCGTGGCGTGGTTAGCATGGTCAATGACCGACATGCATCTGAAGTGGACTGTACGTGGAGAGGCTGACAGCTGGGACCACGGCCGCACGCAAGGAAATGCCTCCTTATTACGTGCAAAATAATGATTTCCTCCACCTGACATCTGGGACCCACCGAAACGGCCTCTGTATTTCGCGAAAAAAAACGTTACCTCCGCTGGCAGCTCGGACCCACCAGCTATATCTTCGCACGCAAGGAAGTGCCTCCTTATTACGCACAAAAAAATGAATACTCCCCCTCTTAGCTAGGTCCCAGTATAGTGGGCCTACTAAGTTGACGGGGACGAAGGGCTTTGTCAACTTAGTCAATATGCACGATTCTAGCTCGACTGACCGTACAATGTCCATCCAACGGCCGTAGTGCTTCTTCAACCTCTGGTCTTCTTGCTCCGGCCGCCCAAAGCAGCGCCGGTCATGCCGCCTGCTCCTGCCTCCCATGGCCGGCTATGCTGCCGCAGAGGCCTCACCACCCCCATACTACTCCCATCGCTGGCCAGACCATCCCTCCACTCCACTCACCCACACCCCCAGGTATTCTGCGGCGACGGCAGCGCAGCCGAACCAGTGAACCCTCGTACTCCTCTCCGCGTGGGAATCCACTACCACGTCTTCCCCGGCTCCAAGTCGTCCCCTTCCTAGGCCTCGCCGCCGTCCACCGCCGTGGTGCTGTCGGCGCGACGTGGTCAATCTAGTCAACGACCGAATCCATCAGAAGAATACTGTACATGGAGAGGCCGATAGCTGGGTCAACGGCAGCCGCAAGGAAGTGCCTCCTTATTACATGGAAAATAATTATTCCTCCACCGGATAGTAGGGACCCACCGGACGCCCACCAGTATATCGCGAAAAAAATGTTTTCCCTTGACTACTGGGACCCACCCGACGGGACACCGTATTTCGCGAAAAAAAACGTTCCCCCTGCTGTCAGCTCGGACCCACCGGAAGTGCCTCCTTATTACGCACAAAAAGTGAATACCCCCTGCTAGCTGGGACCCACCTTGGTGGGAGGCTGACTTGTGGGCCTACTAAGTTGACGGGGACGGAGGGCTTTGTCAACTTAGTCAATATGCATGATTCTAGCTCCAGTGACCGTACGATGTCCATCCAACGGCCGTAGTGCTTCTTCAACCTCTGGTCTTCTTGCTCCAGCCACCCAAACCAGCGCCGGTCGTGCCTAGTGCTCCTGCCTCCCGTGGCCGGCTGCGATGCGGCGGAGGCCTTACCGCCCCCTACTACTCCCACTGCTGGCCAGGCCATCCCTCTACTCACCCACACCCCCTGTTATTCTGCGGCGACGGCAGCCTCACACCGCAGCGAACCAGTGAACCCTCGTACTCCTCTACGCGTGGGCATCCACTGCCGCGTCTTCCCTGGCTCCGCGCCGTCCCCTTCCTAGGCCTCGCCGTCGTCCACCGCCCTAGTGCTCTCGGCATGGCGTGGTCAACGTGGTCAAGGAACGGCTTCCATCGGATGTGGACTGTACGTGGAGAGGCTTACAGCTGGGTCCATGGCCGTAGCAAGGAAGTGCCTCCTTATTACGTGCAAAATAATTATTCCTCCACCTGACAGCGGGGACCCACCGGACGGGCCACCGTATTTCGCCCCCCTGACTGCTGGGACCCACCAACTACATCTTCGCATGCAAGGAAGTGCCTGACAGTCGGGACCCACATGGTCGAAGCGTACGTAGCGTTGTCATTCTGGTCGCGAACGTGTACGTACATATATACTGGTGGATGTAGAGGCGCGCACGTGTCGTAGTAGAGGAGGCCAGGGTGCAAGAAAGAAAATACGGCCACATATGTGTACAGACGGGTGGGGTCTCGAACGCCTACTCATGCATACGTACGCCGAGGGCTCGTTGACATGGCTGGGTCGGAACGGAGAAACAACGTCGTCGTCATGTTCATGGGGAGGCAACAGAATGCGTCGTGTTCATGGAGAGGCAACGGAATGTGTCGTGTTCATCGGGAGGCAACGGAACGCGTGGGAGCCAACTGGCTGGGTCGGAACGGAATGCGTGGTCGTGTTCATCGGGAGGGCTTGGACTGAAGAGGTGATGGAAACGAGGCCTGGCGTACCGCACAACGGAGGAAACGGACCTCCTACATTCGGAACGGGGTCCTGTTGATTGGGAGGGGTCTGGCATACCGCAAAACGGAGGAAACGGACCTCCTATGGTCGAAATGGTGGTCTTGTTCATCGGGACGGGTGTGGCGTACCGCAAAACAAAAGAAACAGACTTGTGTTGGAGCGCTATGGTCGAAACGGGGGTCCTATTCATTGAGAGGGGTGTGGCGTACCGCAAAACGGGTCTCCACGGGATACTGTTCATCTCCACCGTCGACCCCCTCCAGCCTCCACCTGCGACTCTTCATCCACCGTCGACCTCCTCCAGCCTCCACCTGCGACTGTTCATCCACGGGCTCTTGTTCATCCAGCCTCCACCGCGCGCTACTCCACCGGCTACTGTTCAACCAGCCCTCTCCATGGGCTCCTATTCAACCACCCCTCCACGGGCTACTATTCATCCTTCCCTCCACCGTCTACTTTTCATCCTGCCCTCCACGGGGTGGTCCTGTTCATCCAGCCCTCCACAGGGTCCTGTTCATCCAGCCCCAACCGGCTCGATCGATCGGGGTCCT
>NC_057797.1:366275400-366276113 GCF_018294505.1 Triticum aestivum | reverse complement strand
ACTGTTCATCCAAAGGCAGCATCGATCGGCTTCAGTTAGCAGTAGTAGCGAAGGAATGGCTCGATCGGGTTCAGTTAACAGCCATCGATCGATCGCTCGGGTTCAGTAACGCGTAGCCTGCAGTGCAATCGCTCGGGTTCAGTTAGAGCCCAATGCCTCGCTCGAGTTCACTTAGAGCCAACACCTCGCACACATGCGCGTACATGTACGAGAGAAACGCACATCGCTCGGCCCCCGACCTCCCACCGTAACCGGGAACTCCTGAAATTTTCCTCGCCCTCGCTTCTACCACAGTTTTTTCCATCATGGACGGCCCAAAGAATGTCATGCAGCTGCGTCTCCGGCCCGCCCAGGACGAGAAGCCCATTTTCTGTCATGATTTTTTGTCATAGAAGTAGGAGCCCACCACATCTATGATGAAACCGGGTTTTGTCACAATTATCGTCATAGAAGTGTCATATGTATGGCAGAAAAAAATTTCGTTCGGCCCAAAATGTCACGGATATATCTTTTTTTGTAGTGCTACCACTAAGGCCCCTTATCCAAACTGGCTACCCGCCGCGTCCTCTCACTCTCCCCCTCACACTCTCTCATCACCTTTATCGCCTCCGTCGCCCTCGCCACCGTCGTCGTCCTCCTCCTCCACCCCAAGGTCGATCCCTCCCTCCTGCTCCCCCCCCTCCTCCTCCCTCTCCGGCGCCGGCGGCCCCCTC
>NC_057797.1:366259321-366274892 GCF_018294505.1 Triticum aestivum | reverse complement strand
CCTCCTCCCCATTTCTGTAAATAGGTTTTACTTTTTGTTAAATGTAGGTTTTTGTTTTTAGTAAATGTAGGTTTTTTTAGTAAATGTAGGTTTTTAGTATATTTTGTTTTTAGTAATTTGAATAAGTAATTTGAAAAAAAATAAGTAAATGTAGGTCTTTTGAATAGAATAGGAAATTTTTAGAAATTTTGAATAAGTAAATTTGAATAGAATAAAATATGAAATTAAAGAAATAAGTAAATGTAGGTCTTTTGAATAGAATAGGAAATTTTTAGAAAATTTGAATAGAATAGGAAATTATAAGTAAATTTGAATAGAATTAGCAAATGTAGCTTATGGAGTTTCACTATGTCCTAAGATGATGAACATAACGTTTTTGTTTATATTTTGTTTTTCCAGAAATCAAGGAGCCCTGCATCATCCCCGCCGTCATCCCCGTCACCGACCCCCTCCGACCTCGATCGACGTGAAACCAGCCACCCCATGTTCAAATTGGAAAACTACTCGTACTTTGAATGCTCAACTTGGAGAGCACTATTCTTATGGGGTTTTTGTTTTTTCATAAATCAAGGAGCCCCTCCATCATCATCGCCGTCGTCCGCATCACCGACCCCCTCTGACCTCGAGGTGACACCTGCCAAATCTCCATGTTAATAAGAGTCCTATAAGACATTTTGAAATGTTTTTTTATATTTTGAACCATTGAAATGCAATGACCATCAAGTTTGAATGCTCATATATATGATGTAGATATAAACATGTATATCTTGTGTTGCTCAAATAGGATATGTGCTTGCCCAAGTGGCCGGCCATGTTTGCAGGTTACACCTCCGAGTGCCCTATGTTTTGCCGGAGTGTTGATTAAATTATGTTTCGGTAAATTTCAGGCGCTCGATATGTCCTTTTTTAGCAAAGGTCATGCCAGATTTTTCCGTGAATTCTGGCATGACTTGTGCTAGAACATGTAAGAAATATCGAGTGGCCTGGATTTTCTAGAAAAATAATTAAACGACATTTTGGGTTGACTTTAAGTCTATCGAGGCTCCATCATCGACGGTCGAGAAATCAGTGAGGGAGTGTATCCACCATATATGAGAGAGGACGAAGAATCCTGACTGTTGTCGTGGGGGTCGTTTCTCCTTCTTCTCCGGGTGCTAAACCTTTGTTATGCACTAGGGGAAGGAGGAGTAACGACCATCACCGGCGTTCGCAAATGTCAGAGAGGAATCAGTGAGTGAGATCGAGTGTCCACCACATATGAGAGGTCGAAAAATCCCGACTGTTGTCATGGGGGTCGCTTCTCCTTCGTTCCCGTGTGCTAGACTTGGTAGACCAGTCAACCCGTGATGAATAATAATGATCTATTTTAGTTTTTGTAGTACATATATTTAATTGTACAAGTTTAATCTTTGAATTATGAACCTAGGAAATGTCATTATCAGATGAAGAAAGTCTCCCGGGGGAGTGGGACTGGTGCAACGATGACCGAGGTGTATGCGACAGGCCTCACCTGGACGAAGGTCAGCGCTTCTGCATTAAGCTCCATGAGACCTTCGATGTTGAAACGGTATGCAACGGCGACAAGTTGTTTTTTCGTAATTAAGCATGACTTCAACTATTTCAATGTGTAATTTTCATCTTTTACAATTCGAGTAGTTTATCCCATGCCATGCCAGACGCTATGTCTTGGATAGGGTGGATTTTGAAGACCTAGAGAATTCCAAAACGAAGAAAATTCACCTAAGGACCCATCATTGTATGGATTTTGAAGTAAATCTGTACAATTCTAAGAGCGTAAACCATTTTGGTTGCACAAATTGGGAAGCACTTTGCAAGATGTATGGTTTTTATGAGGGTATGCTTGTCACCATGGATCTTGGTGATCCTGATGTCGACCAAGACAATATGGACATTTGGGTCCTTGTTGATATGCTTCCAATTCTACCGCTATGTGAGTTTCCCAAACATAGTTATTAACTAATTTATATTGTTTATTTCAAAATAGTTGACAGCTTATTTCCATTGATAACTTATTTTCATTCTTCAAACAATGTGCGGAAGATGATAGACAGAACCTACAACACCGATGGCTCTGAGTTAACTTATCAGGAGAAAAATCATCTAATCGCATTTTGTACTAATCTTGAGAATTACAATATCTATTATCAAACTCCTCCACATTATGGTCAATACGTGCCACAAGTGCATGTGTTAAACTACGGTAACATCCACAGAGATGCCATGGTAAGATTTTTTACTATTACGACATCCGTGCATATTTTGCATAAATTCTTTTAAAACTAAACTACATTGATAACTACGAAGTTATTACTATGTTTTTCAATAGAAAATCCCGAAGGATTGTGTGCCTCATCTGATGTATCAGAATGGTCGCCTTGATGTTTTGAAAATACGGCCAGGTCATCCTACGAATCACACCTATCCATATCAGAATTCTAAAACTAGTGAAGACATGGAAATCAATGAATGGAAAAAATGTATGAAGTGATAAGGAGGTACTTGGAAGCAACATTGTGCGAAAGGCAAGAATTGGAGACAGGATAATCTCCATTCTCCATAATGGAGAGTCAATGCCTATCTTGTTATGCTATTTTACCTAAGAGAAGGTAGTAGGTCCTAGCTAATAATACTCATGATCATGTGCTAACAACGAAGTAGGATTGGTTAGATGACTATGATGATGATGTGGTATCGAGTGGAAGTTGTATGATCAATGATGATGAGTATGACTTGTTATTATGATACCAATGATGAGTTATTTATTATTATGATTGATGATGCATGCTGCTAACTTGTTATATGAGTATGATGAGTTATTATATATATATATCAGTAGGTGAAATGAACATGGATTAGATTCAAGTGGAGGAAACATGTGGTGCACATCGAAAGTACTACAAATGCAAACCAGAACAAGTTTGGATTAGAGTAGTACTTTCGACATGCACCACATGTTTCCTCCACTTGAATCTACTCCACTTTCATCTCACCCACTATTATATATAATAACTAATCATGGTCATAAAATCATATGATGAAAGTACTGCATATAAAACCACAACGAAAATAAGCTGTATTTTTAAAAATACAGGAAAGTTAGTAGCAGCGCTTTTCAGAAGAAAAGCTACTGCTACTTACTACTAGCAGTAGCGCTGTCCCAATGAAAGCGCTACTGCTAACTAGGTATAGCAGTAGCGCTCCTTTTCCAGCGCTACTACTACTAGTTAGCTGTAGCGCCTTAGTGGTAGCGCTCGTACAAACGCTACTACTAGCTATAAAACAAGCGCTACTACTAGGGTTTTCCCTAGTAGTGATAGGGGATCATTTATAGCATTTTTCTATAAATAATAGTGACGGACCCAACGAGGAGCTAAAGATAGAAACAATATTCCCTCAAGTTCTATCGACCACCGATACAACTCTACGAACACTTAATGTTTGCTTTACCTAGAACAAGAATAAAACTAGAAGTACTTTGCGAGAATAAAAATATGAATAAATTGCAAGATAATGAAAGTTAGTTGTTTATTAGAAATCTTTTGTCACGCAAGAAATTTATTTGTCCCTTGGTGATCGATAACTAAACCGGTAATCATTAGCAATTTTATATGAGGGAGAGAAATGAGCTAACATACTTTCCGTACTTGGATCATATGCACTTATGATTGGAACTCTAGCAAGCATGCGCAACTACCAAAGATCATTAAGGTAAAGCCCAACCATAGCATTAAGTATCAAGTCCTATTTATTCCATATGCAACAACCCCCTTATTCAGGCGTAAGCTTCTGTCACTCTAGCCACCCACCATAAGAGAATCATGAACATATTGAAACACCCTCTAGCAGGGACCCCTCACATTTGCGCGACACGGAGGGCACCGTAGGACAGCACCAAAATAAAATATACAACTAAAACCAATCATGATCATCCATCAACCCATAGGACAAAAATAGATCTACTCAAACATCATAGGATAACCACATATCATTGGATAATAAATATATAGTGTTGAGCACCATGTTTAAGTAGACAATTGCAGCGGGAATAGAGAGCTTAATTACACCGCTTCATAGAGGGGAAGAAAGTTGGTGTTGACGATAGCAAGGTTTTTGATGTAGATCACCGTCATGAGCCTTGCCCCGGCGGCACTCCGATGCCACCGGGAGAGAGGGGGAGAGCCCCCCTCCTCCTTCTTCTTCCTTGGCCTCCCCCCTAGATGGGAGGAGGGTTTCCCCTCTAGTCCATGGCCTCCATGGCGGCGGAGGGGCGAAAGCCCCTCTGAGATTGGATCTATATCTCCGTTCTCTTCTGTTTCGCGTTCCTGTTTTTCAGCCCTTCACTGTTTCTTAAATTCCTGGAGATCTGCAACTCCGATTGCACTGAAATTTTTACATAGTTTTTTTCCATAAATTATCTTTCTTGTGGTGAAAGAAGGGTCGCAACCGACTTACGGGGTGCCCACAAAGCACCACTGCGTGCCAATGGGGGGAGGCCACACCCTAGTATCTCGTGGAGGCTATGGGCCTCCATTTGCGTTGATTCTACCTCCCAAAAATCACATATATTGCAAAATAATTCTCTATAAATTTTTGTCGCATTTGGACTTCGTTTGATATGGATATTCCGCGACACAAAAAACACGGAACAAATAGGAACTGACACTGGGCACTGGATCTATATGTTAGTCCCAAAAAATAATATAAAATGTTGCCAAAAGTATATATAATATTGGCATGGAACAATCAAAAATTATAGATATGATGGAGACGTATCAAGTGTTTACATACCCTTGTAGACTGAGAGTGGAAATGTTCTGACGAACGTGGTTGGAGTAGTCATACTTCCTTCGCAACTGAATCCGATTAAGCACCGCAGGAAAGGCACCTCCGAGATATGCACATGTACGGCTCAGTGATGTCTCCTTCTCCTTGACCCAACAAGCAAGAGGGAGAGGGAGATGGGGTCTAGTCTAGTAGCACAACGCCGAGGTGGTGGAGTTTATGGTGGAAATCCTGCAGGGCTTTGCGAAGCGTCTACAGAGGAGAAGTTAGGAGTAGTCAGAGGGGAGGCACCAAGGGGTGGGATGGCTGCTGCCCCTTATGCCTCCCCCAAGCCCTAGGGCTGGCGTCTAGGGGGGGGGACTTGGCCGCCAAGTCTCCCCCTTCCTTATTTTGGGGCTAGGGTTTCCCCTAGGCGCATCGGCCAAGGGGGCTGTGGCGCCCAGCCCATGTAGGGCTGGTGCGCCACCCCTTGGGTCCATGTGGACCCTCCGGGAAAGGTGGTCCCACTATGGGACCCCCGAAACATTCTAGAATCCCCCAATACAAATACTGAAAAAACCGATCATTTCCGGAACCCTGAAAACCACTTTCCTTATATGAAACTTTTGTTCGGACCATTCCGAAGCTCCTCTTGATATTACGGATCCCATTTAAGACTCCAAACTATCGTAGGTCTCACCATTATGAATATCCCATTACTACCCTAGCATTACCAAACATTAAGTGTGCAACCCTATGGATTCGAGAACATGCGGACATGATCACTACAAGAAAAAGGCACATCCGTGACATTTTGGGCCGGATGAATTTTTTTCTGTCATGCTTATGACACTTCTATGATGATAATTGTGACAAAAGCACGTATCATCATAGATGTGGTGGGCTCCTACTTCTATGACAAAAATCATGACAAAAAATGGGCTTTTCGTCCTGGGCGGGCCAGAGACGCAGCTACATGACATTCTTTGGGCCATCCATGATAGGAAAAATCATGGTAGAAGTGAGGGCGAGGAAAATATCAGGGAGTTCCCGGTTACGGTGGGTCGTCGGGGCCGAGTGATGCACGGAGGTTTGTGTGGTTCTCTCGAGTACGTGCGTGTGTGCAAGGCATTGGCTAACTGAACCCAAGGGATCACCCATTACTGAACCCGAGCTATGGATCCCTTGGCTGTTAACTGAACCCGAGTGACTCATTCGATACTGACTAAACCCAAGCAATTCCTTCGCTACTGCTGCTAGTTGAACCCGAGTGATCGATCACTGCTAGTGCTTACTAAAGCCGATTGAGCCCCCGTGCGAGACGTAGCCAGCCCGTGTTGGGTTGCCTCTCGATGAACAGTGACCATTGCTACTGTGCGCGCGGTATGTAGAACAAGTCGAGACGTGGTGAGTCGAGCCGGTTGGTTGGCTGTGGATGAACAGTTCCCGGTGGGTGTTGGATGAACAGGAAACTGTGGTAGTAGGTTGCCTTGATCCAGGTTTGTGTGCATAACTTATGCTTGGACTACCACATATGCCATGCCGACATTGAGTGTGAGGATTTTAAGTACTTCCTCACGGGCGACAAAGTCAAATTTGTTACTGTGGACTTTACGAATGACAGTAGAGTTCTGAGTCGGATAGGCGTCGTTGTAGGCCAGCCCTTCGACCTCCAAAAGAATTGGCTGGTGCCCTACCATCATCCTTCAATGTTGACCCTGGCAGGAGCCATGGTTGATCCTTCGTACGGTAAATTAACGGAACCTCCGCCCGAGTTTCATCTTACATTGCAGTTGAATGTACTAGATAGAGACCGCATCTAGTACACTGCAATGGATACCTTTGTTTCAATATCTACAAGGGTTGGACGAAGAGCGAGAGCCAAGTGTGCTATTCAAGAAAAGAAGTATTGGCCAAGAGGAAGAGGGACAAGGACGAAGTCGAGCACGTGGACGAGGTGTACGAGTAAGGTGGCAATGTCTCTTCTCATGGTGGTTCCAATCCAGTGTCTACCGGATTAGTTGCTTAGTTTAATTTCAGGGTGCTTAGTTTTATTTGAGGGGTGTGTTGTGCTGAGCCCCCAGGAGAACTATGTTATGTTCCTTCTTGTTACATTAACTCTTCAGTACGTACACACTAGTATTTCTTACAGTTCATGTTGTAGTTGGTAGTAATACCACACGTTTCTTCACATTATATACGTACAATATATATGGCCAACATCATATAGCCAGCAGTTCATTGTACTATTAACCACACTATAAGCATGCCACATATGCAGAACACTTAAATGAGATATGTAATTCTAAAAAGAACACTTAAATGAGAGAAGTTTACCCAAAAGCATGAAGGAGTTTAGTTGTCAAAGAATTAAATAGGTATGTCAATTTCTTTAATAGACTTTAGCACGAGTACTATATGCACAATTTGGCGACAAGCGCTCTCTATATGTACTGCCTTTTTTCTTTAATTTAATCTTGTTAGTTTTGCTCCATGGCGCAATCCATCAATACTACTACTGTACAAAAGTATACATTTAAAAGGCTAGAGGGCGAGGCAATCTCGCTTGGTCGGTTTCACAAGAGGCGAGGGCCTTTGTGATTTGATGGCTCATTACTACTATAAGGCGGGGCCTTGTGATTTGACTACTCGTATAAATGTTGCTGACGACCTGAGGAGGAGCAAAGAACCGTGCGGTATACTCAAGTTTTCCACTAGAGTACTAGTACGGCGGAGGAGCACGAAACACGGCAGCCCAGTGTGATATGGCGAGAAAAAAGATCTAATTTGCTAGTCCTCGATCCCACGGCGCCGCTCATCGTTAGCATTGTTCTATTCATGCCTCGCAGAGAACGTGGCATGTGCGGCGAAACACACGAAGCAAAAGAAGAAACACATGAGAAAAAGAAAAAGGAAGATTACCCCCCCCCCCCTAGAAAAGAAGGAAGACACACACACAAGTCTAAGGCGCTGCTGTCTACTACATGAAGGGTTGCTGGCGGTTGAGTCATAACTGCTTCTTCATTGCCTCCATGACCTCCATCTCCTCGCGCACCTCCTCCGCCATCTTCTTCATTCTGTCCATGATGCAGGATTTCTCGGTGTGATCCTTCATCATCTGTTCCACGACTGCATTACGTACATTGACAGCAGTCGAGTGCTCGATGCGGAGCTTCGCCAACTCCTCCTTCTGTTCCATGACGAGGGCGTGCAACATCTTCACCAAGGAACTACTCTTATCATGCAACTTCTTCCAGCCGTGTTCTCCTCCTTCAGCGGGTCGAGCTCATGGCGGAGCTTCGCCTTGTCCTCCTGGAGTTGCAGGATTTTGTTGGTCGCCTTCTTACCCGTGGCAATGCTCTCCTTTAGCAGCATCACCAAACTGGCGGTCAACCCCCCTGCTCATTGAGGTCAGCGGGCATGGCGTTGAGGCTCTCCTTCAGGAGCTCCACCAAGCCATCGATGAACTACTTCTACTTATTGAGCTGATCGGGCATGTCGTTGAGGGATAACGACTCCAGCACCGCCAGCTCCGCATGTTCGCCTCCACGTCTAGGGCGCTGCTGGGAGCCCTTGCCTGCCCGTGAGAGATCTTTCCTTGTCTCTGTGAGGTGGCGAGCCCTCACTTTTTTCCATGGCCTTGGTCGCCTCTCCGTTGTTACGAGTAGTTTTCAACCTAGATCCATGCACACCAGCTGTGGCAAGGATGAATGAACAGGAAAGACTTATGAGGAGGAAGGTAGAGTGATTTTCGGCTGGTAGTTCCCCTTTTTATAACCTAGTACTAGCACTAGTTCTAAAACCTCCATAGTGGGAACATGTTCAGGTTCGATACATACTTGGTGTGAGTAGGTTTTCCTTTACTTATACTACATTGGAAAGTGATGGGAACAAGCTAAAGATTAATTGATGGTTTTGGTTTCGAGGCCCGAAACGGCTCCCGATGAGTTTCCTAGTACACATATTTCATGTACTACTACTCAAATGCAGTCGCACATGTCAGTGATGTAACTGGTCGTACATGTCAGACCAAGCCGATGTGTGTCACTTCGGTGAGACACGGGTCCGACCGACCGTCTGTTGGTGCGACCGACTGTAAGTATTACACGATGGAGACTTCTGGTTGTGGCTTTGGGTGATTTCACGACCAAGCATTCAAAAACTAGGGATAAATCAATCACCATCTTTTTCCAAATGACCAAGTATTTTCACATGAATACACTACATATAGATGGAGTGATTGTCATGGTTGCAAACCGCGATGGCACCGCAAGTTCACTGCAGCAACAACCGAGTAGGTCACTTCATCACTAGCGGGGAAGGAGGGTAGCTCACCTCGCCTACGATGCATGCCCAGCGACATTGCCGCAGTTGGTACCACGATTTGGCTTCTCCTACCGCCCATTTGAACAGTTGCACCGACTCCTCATGCCATTCCACAGGCATGCGCGTTCTCTCCTCCTAAGTCGACTCCGTGAATATGATCTCTACCATTAGCCCCAACTTGAAAGCAACGTGATGTTGCCCGATGCAGATGTCTCTCAGCATCTCTCCCCTTGGACCGACTTTTTCCTCCGCCTTGTGCTTCACCAGGTGCAGATCCTTCGAACTTGTCTCCAATGACGCTTCCTCAATCCGATTTGCCCTTGCTGCCCACCACCTGAAATGCAGCCCCGGCATGTCCTCTGCCGCCATCGACCTGTGATTCCATAGCAATGGATCCCCTCTGAAACACATGTGGATTTCGCTCAAAGGGGGCAGTGCTGCGGGCCGCAGCGAGAGGGTAGCCCATGGGATCCTGGGATCTAAGGGATTATCCATGGCGGGATCCGGTGGGCGAGGCGGGGAGGTGAGTGTATGCACTGGGAGAGCCCTACGAGGCTAGGATAAAGCTAACACTACTTCACTCCGTCCATATTTAAATACAAAGGCCACCAACAGTAACCCAGGTAAAAGTTGATCATCCTGCCTGCGTCCTGGCTTATTGGCCCCCTTTTTATTGTGCCAGTTTTGACCAAAATATTAACTAAGCAAATGTTAATGCATGTCACCAAAAATTATATCATTGGAATCACATTTGAACATAGTTTTCGATGACATAAATTTTTATGACATGCATAAATATTGTGTTACTTAAAATTATGGTCAAAATTGGCACGAAATATGAAGGAGACCAATGGAAGTAGTAACCCATGATTTAACTACTCGCATGCATGCAACGGAGTAGTAATGTCTTTCTCAACTACTTCCTCCCTCACATCCACTCAATTTGCATGCACTGTATTAATTGACCATTAATGAAGTGAACGACTTTACACGTGTCAAATTATCACATCGGGTGGATCTTTGTACAAAAATGTGTCCCACCATGTACCCGTGTGTGTGTGTGTGTGAGTGAACGAGTGTGTGAGTGCACATATTTGCTTCATGCATGTGCTGCCAGTGTGCATGAGAGAGGACGAGTACACTCTTCTAGAACCAGTAGCACGTCACTGAGATCAATCCACACAACAAGGTCGCAACAACGCCTCCACATGTTCCACATGGCTTCATGGATTCCCCCACATCATTTAAATCATAACATCTTAACTGAAAAAGGGAGATACATTGTGTAGCGTGCCATTGGAATTCTAATTTATGTGTTTTGCAAATATTGGAAGTACTAGTAAGGTACGAGTGCATCACACGCATGAGATTTGGCAGCCAAATTATTAACAAATACCACACTATAGCATGTAAGCTTTCAGCAATATGCATGATGTAGACATTCGTTTAATTCTTATAGTTCATCTCATTCAAAATCAATTAGTTTTTTTAAAAGCTAATCTATTTTATGATTCATGGAATTGTGCGTTGTAAAGCATAAAGTAAAAACAAATAATGGCAATTCAACTAGAAAAAAAATGTTTGGGAAATTATGATACGGAAGATTCTACAACGAAGGAGAAGTACTTGTGATTTGAGGTTTGTGCATTATGCTTAAGTTCAACCATGGAGTCTTCTAGATTGTACATGTGGCAGAATCTGGTGGAATGTAGATGATATCCAATGGCCAGTACTGCTCGGATTTGCCATCTCTGCACCGTCTTATTGGCTTCATCCAACAACCATCTTTCAAATTTATTCACACTCATTTTTTGTACACATCATCTAAAGCCTTTCTACACGCTCATTTTTGTACAAGTGTGCTCCACCGTGCACCTGCATGTTTGTATGCGGGAACGAGTACGTGTGTGCACCTCTTCTCTTTCGCACACATAGTCTGTGTGTGAGAGAGATACTAAGATATGGTGAGGGAATACGTGTAAATGCAATTTGCGTGAAGGAGAGGCCTATATACATACATGTATGTGCATGGGGCCGGGGTGATATACGAGAAGGGAGGGGAGGGGTCGACCGCACGAGATATCGACAGAGATATATAGAGGGAAGAGCTCTACGAGCATACAAGCACTAGGATATGGAGGGTGGGGTGCTGGAAGATGATGCGAGGGGCCAAGTGGAGGGAGACTATGAAGGAGTGCACAAGTGTGAGATCGATATTTAAAGAGAGGGGCGAGAACGTGCGTGGTTACGCAGTTGCGAAGCCATGAAAAATAAATGGGCTAGGGGACCAAGCATTACTAATCCTTTACGGGGAGGGCCAATTCATCAACTTAAACCATTTTACCAGCAATTGATCTACTAATCACATTCACATTAGCCTCAGTATATCACTACTGCAGGATGCTGCTAACGCGACACTACGATCAGAGACCCTTCGACGAAACTGTGTGCGATGCAATAATCACAAACGGTGGTGTAAAAGAACCATCAAAAAGGTGCAAAACGTTTGCAATGGCAGAGCCATCAAACACGGTTCAGATTTTAGTTGCGTGTGTGATGCAGGGCATACAGTTCAGTTCAGAGAACTGTTTGCGATGAGGTGTAACAAAAGAAACAGCCAGCTAGATGAAGGCGTGTGCGATATAGATCATATGATTCACTCGGATGAAACGTTTGTGATGAGGAGGAGCGATAGAAATGGGCAGCTAGATAAAGGTGTGTGCTATTAAGGGCATACGCTTTAGAAGGATTAACTATTTGCGATTAGGCAATAGAACAGAAACGGGTCAGCTAGATCAAAGTGTCTGTGATTGATGGCATACACTTCACACGGATGAACTGTTTGCGATTAGCCACAACAAACTGAAACAGTTAGATAGATCAACGTGTGTGCGCTAGACGGGCACACACATTCTAATTAAAAGAAGCGTGCACGATGGTAATAAGGAGCGCGCACGGTTGTTGGAACAAGACGTGTGCTAACATTGCCTATTGTGGTGCACCCTATGGTGCAAACGCCACGTACGCGGCTGAGAAGGCGTACGTGCCCATGTTACGCCTTCCAGGAATAGCGCCGCACTTATAACCGTCAGTAAATTTTGAGCCCGTGTCCCGTCACATTCCAAATTGCAAACCTGTTCACACTAATGAAAACCTAAACGGTTTCCCAGTTATGAGTGTATTAGTACTTAGTTATAAATACTATGTAACGCCCTCGATGCGACTATATCTCCCACGTGTCGAGGCACGACTTAGAGGCATAATCGCATTGAAGGCATATGTCGCAAGTTAGGCAATCTTCACAACATCCCATGTAATATGATAATAAAAGGGGAGATAACATAGTTGGCTTACACTCGCCATGTCAATCAAGTACATAAATAACATTACATCATCCAAACACTCATGGCCCGACTACGGCGCCCAAAATAAAAGATAACCCAACATGCGACACGGTCCCGATCACCCCCAACTGGGCACCACTACTGATCATCAGGAAAGGAAACGTAGTAACGTTCAGAGTCCTCGTCGAACTCCCACTTGAGCTCGAGCGCGTCACCTGGAGCGGAATCATCAGGCCCTGCATCTAATGTAATAGTAATCTATGCGCCACAGGGACTCAGCAATCTCGCACCCTCATGATCAAGACTATTTAAGCTTAATAGGAAAGGCAAGGCAAATATATATGTGGAGCTGCAGCAAGCGACTAGCATATATGGTGGCTAACCTTATTCGCAAAAGAGAGCGAGAAGAGGAGGCAAAGCGCGAGCGAGAAACTAGAGAGCAACCTGCACAGACACAACTCCAACACCGTGTCCACTTCCCGGACTCCGCCGAGAAGAGGCCATCACGGTAACTCAAATGGTTGATTCATTTTAATCAAGTTAAGGTTCAAGTTATCTACAACCGGACATTAACAAATTCCCATCTGCCCATAACCGCGGGCACGGATTTCAGAAGTTCAAATCCCTGCAGGGGAGTCCCAACTTAGCCCATGACAAGCTCTCACGGTCAACGAAGGAATAGACCTCCTCCCAAGATGTTCCGCTCAGACTCGGTATCTCGGTTCTTCAAGACACTTCGACAGGTTAAAACAAGACCAGCAACATCGCTCGAATGTGCCGACAAATCCCGATAGGAGCTGCACATATCTCGTTCTTAGGGCACACTCAGATGAGACATCCTATGAGTAAAACCAACCCTCAAGTTGCCCCGAGGTGGCCCCGCAGTCTACTCGGTCGGACCAACACTCAGAGAAGCACTAGCCCGGGGGGGTTAAATAAGATGACCCTCGGGCTCTGGAAACCCAAGGGAAAAAGAGGCTAGGTGGCAAATGGTAAAACCAAGGTTGGGCATTGCTGGAAAAGCTTTAATCAAGGCGAACTATCAAGGGGTTCCCATTATAACCCAACCGTGTAAGGAACGCAAAATCCGGGAACATAACACTGATATGACGGAAACTAGGGTGGCAAGAGTGGAACAAAACACTAGGCGAGAGGCCGAGCCTTCCACCCTTTACCAAGTATATAGATGCATTAAGATAACAAGATAATATAATGATATCCCAGCAAGTAAATAAATGTTCCAACAAGGAACGGTCTCCAATCTTCACCTGCAACTAGCAACGCTATAAGAGGGGCTGAGCAAAGCGGTAACATAGCCAATCAACGGTTTGCTAGGACACGGTGGGTTAGAGGTTTGACATGGCAATTTGGGAGGCTTTAAAGCAAATGGTAGGCATCGTAGCATTGGCATAGCAAAAGAGCGAGCAAACTAGCATAGCAAAGATAGTAGTGATTTCGAGGATATGATCATCTTGCCGGCAAACTTGTCAGAGTTGACTGGATCCTTGAAAGAAAACTCAACGGGCTCCTCGTTAGCGAACTCATCTCCCGGTTCTACCCAAACAAGACAAACAAGCAACAAGGACACAATCAACCACGTGCAAGGATCAAACAGGATGATGCAAAGATGATATGCTATGCGGGATGCATATGCAAGATGTGACAAGGAAAGCATGAACCTGGCCTCAACTTGGAAATCCAAGTGTGCCACTGGAAAGATGAGATGGAATCGCATGAAAACGGTATAAAGAACGCCGGAATCGGAGTTACGGTTTGGAAATGGCAAGCGATTCAAATATGGCACCGGTTTGCGATCACAGCAAGTAGCCATCTAAAAGCAATGAGATGAACATGCTACAGCACTCAAACATGACAACAAAATACATGGCAGGGGTGCATTCAAGATGCTTAACAAAAGTCTAGCACTGAGCTACGGCCAATTCATACATTAACAGGTTCAAACAAGCATGGCAAAAATGCATATGGTAAACAGATCTCAGACTTAGTGAAATTAACACTTGTCTGGAATTGCAGATCAGGTAGCCCTCTTCGGAGCAGCAAAACTACATGCTACAGGACCTGAACATGGCAAAGTAAAGCATGGCATGGAGCTACTCAAAGAGATTAACAAAAGTCCCTTAGTGACCTTGGGCCAAAAGGGATCACAAAATACATTTGCAAGCATGTGAACATAGCAAAAACATAATCAGTTTTCAGACTTTGTGAAAACTAGCACATGCTGAAACATAACTCAAGTAGGCATGTTCACGAGATTGATGCACTCACTATGGTGCAATTCATGACAAGATAAGCATACATCTATCAAGAACACACAAAATGCAAGCTAGACATGGCAAGAACAATAGCATAGCATGCACGGATCAACTACAACATCCTCGGCAAAATCGCTAACAAGTAGACAATCTGCCCAGATTCACAAAGTAGCAAAAGTAGAGCTCGATTGACTCAAGCTAGGGTGCTCCATAATTGCAAACAAAGACACAGATGGATAGAGCACTACAATATTAACAAAACATCCTTACTGATCATCCTCAAAAGAGGCACGGATCACTAGGAATCAACATGGACATATGGCATCATGAACTAAACAGCTCAAGGACTTGGTGGAAATGCTAAGTCCCTGAAAACAGAATTACCAAGTGCCTCACTTTGCAAGCTTGCACTAGGCACCACACACATCACAAAAATACATGGGTTGCACCTCTGGAAAGATGACAAAACCCTTAACAAAACATATGTAGAGCTCAAGGGCATAACATGCACACAATAATCATGGCAAAAATGACAAATATGCAAATGGAGCAGCAGATCTGACAATTATCTCAAGTAGCCCTCTTCTAACAGCATTTCGGGCATCAAGATGAACTCAAATAAAAATGATGCAATGGAATGAAATAATGTACTCTCTGAGATGAACATTTTGATATGCTATATGCCAAAAACGGAGTTACGGATGCAAAGATACGACACGATGAATAGGAGCACTTGGATTAGGGTTTCGAGAGAAAAAGTCAACCCGAGGATATATTTTCAGATCTGGATCGCACACGGATCGAGGTGCACCGGAGCACTGTTCACCGGCAGGGAGGGAGCTCGCC
>NC_057797.1:366249348-366258833 GCF_018294505.1 Triticum aestivum | reverse complement strand
CCCGCGGGCCGCGGTGGTGGGCGACGTGGTGGCGACAGGTGGCGGTGCCTCAGTGGCCGCGGGCGGCGGCGGCTTGTCCGGCCGGATCGGACATGTCGGACGTGGTGCGAGCGGATTTTTAGGGTTTTGGACGAGGGGGGATCCGGATTTGGAATGGGGGAGGTATAAATAGGCCTAGAGGGAGCTAGGAGAGTCCAAATGAGGTGCGGTTTTCGGCCACGCGATCGTGATCGGACGCTTTAGATGATGGAGCAGGTTTAGGTGGGTTTTGGGCCAAATTGGAGGGGTGTTGGGCTGCAACACACACAGGCCTTTTCGGTCCCTAGGTTAACCGTTGGAGTATCAAACGAAGTCCAAATGGCACGAAACTTGACAGGCGGTCTACCAGTAGTAAACCAAGGCCGCTTGGCAAGTCTTGGTCCAATCCGGAAATGTTTAATCCCCACACACGAAAGGAAGGTAGAAATGACCACCGGAGGAGAACGAAGCGCCAGAATCTAAAACGAACAACGGGGAAGATGCTCGAATGCATGAGATGAACACGTATGCAAATGCAATGCACATGATGACATGATATGAGATGCATGACAACGATAACAACACACGGAGACAAAGACCCGAACCCGAGAAAATAAAATAACTTAACGCCGGAAACGGCAAGAGTTGGAGTACAAATTGGGAAAGTTACATCCGGGGTGTTACAACACTCCACCACTACGAAAGGATCTCGTCCCGAGATCTAGGACTGAAAGAACGTCGGGTACTCAGAATGGAGGTGATCCTCGCGTTCCCAGGTAGCTTCACGGTCGGAATGGTGTGACCACTTGACTTTGAGAAATTTGATTGACTTGTTGCGAGTCTTGCGTTCAGTCTCTTCAAGAATAGCAACTGGGTGCTCATGATAAGAGAGATCTTCTTGGAGCTCAATGTCCTCGAAGTTGACGGTGCGGTCAGGAGTCTTGAAGCACTTTCGAAGCTCAGAGACATGGAACACATCATGAACATTTGCAAAGTTTGAAGGAAGCTCGAGTTGATAGGAAAGATCGCCTCTCTTGCTGACAATCATGAAAGGTCCCACGTATCTGGGGGCAAGCTTCCCTTTGATACCGAAGCGACGAGTAGCTTTCATAGGAGAGACGCGGAGGTAAACATGATCTCCGATCTCGAAAGCCAAATCACGGTGCTTACTGTCATAGTAGCTCTTCTGGCGGGATTGGGCTGCTTTGAGGTTATCTCGAATGACTTTGCACATTTCTTCTGCCTCTGTGATTAAGTCATTACCCAAAAGCTGACGTTCACCGGTTTCAGACCAGTTGAGAGGGGTACGGCACTTCCTGCCATACAGAATTTCAAATGGGGCCTTGCCCGAACTTGCTTGAAAACTGTTGTTGTAGGAGAATTCAGCATAATGAAGACAATCCTCCCACTTCATGCCGAAGGAGATCACACAAGCCCTGAGCATATCTTCAAGAATCTGGTTGACACGCTCAACTTGACCGCTAGTTTGAGGATGGAAAGCTGTGCTGAAGCGGATGTTGGTGCCCATGGCCTTCTGAAAAGAATCCCAAAACTTCGAGGTAAAGATGCTGCCACGGTCTGAAGAGATCACTTGTGGAATACCGTGCAGAGAGACAATCCGAGAGGTATAGAGTTCCGCCAATTGAGCTGCAGTGATCGACTCTTTGATAGGCAGAAAGTGAGCCACTTTAGTGATTTTGTCGATGACAACGAATATAGCATCATTGCCATGTTTGGACTTTGGAAACCCAGTCATGAAGTCCATTTCAATGTGGTCAAATTTCCATTCTGGAATGGCAAGAGGTTGGAGGAGACCAGCTGGCCTTTGGTGTTCTGCCTTCACTCTTCTGCAGACATCACATTCATTCACGAATTGAGCAATCTTGCGCTTCATTCGAGTCCACCAATAAGCCTGCTTGAGGTCCTGATACATCTTTGTGCTCCCAGGGTGGATGGAGAGGAGAGAATTTTGAGCCTCGTTCATGATCACTTTACGGAGGTCACCTTTGGGTACAACAATACGATCCTCAAAGAAGAGAGTGTCCTTGTCGTCAAGGCGGTAGCACTTGTACTTGGGCTGACTCTTGGCAATCCCAATCTTCACCTTTTTCACCATAGCATCAAGAAGCTGGGCTTGGACAATCTGGTCTTCCAAGGTAGGAGAGACTTGAAGGTTGGCGATGAAACCTTGAGGAACAACTTGCAGATTAAGTTTGCGGAAAGCTTCACAAAGCTCGGATTGATAAGGCTTGAGAATAAGACTATTGCAATAAGCCTTCCTGCTCAATGCGTCAGCAATCACATTGGCCTTGCCTGGAGTATACTCGATACTCGGATTATACTCTTGAATCATTTCAACCCATCGAGTTTGCCTGAGGTTGAGATTAGGCTGAGTGAAGATGTACTTGAGACTCTTGTGATCAGTGAAAATGTCCACTTTTCTTCCCAATAGAAGATGTCTCCAAGTCAAAAGAGCATGCACAACTGCCGCCAACTCGAGATCATGAGTGGGGTAGTTCTTCTCATTAGGCTTCAACTGGCGAGAGGTATAAGCAACAACTTTCTTCTCTTGCATCAAAACTGCACTAAGACCTTGGAGAGAGGCATCACAAAAGACCTCGTACGGCTTGGATTCATCAGGCGGAGTCAGAACTGGAGCAGTGATCAATTTCTCTTTCAAAGTGTTGAAAGCAATGTCACACTCCAGGGACCAAATGTACTTGATGTGCTTCTGAAGAAGATTAGAGAGAGGCTTCACGATCTTAGAAAAGTTTTCAATGAATCTTTGGTAATAGCTTGCAAGACCGAGGAAGCTACAGAGTTGCTTCACGTTCTGAGGAGGTTCCCAATTCACAATTGCAGACACCTTCTCAGGATTCACGGCAATGCCCTTGGCAGAGATGATATGACCAAGATAAAGAACCTCATCGAGCCAAAATTCACACTTGGAGAACTTGGCGTAGAACTGGTGTTCCCTGAGCTTATCGAGTACCAAACGCAAGTGCTTGGCATGATCTTCCTTGTTCTTCGAGAAAACCAGAATGTCGTCGAGATATACCAAAACAAAGTCATTGGTGTAAGCGTTGAAGATGAAGTTCATCATGCGAGAGATCGTCGGAGGAGCATTGACGAGGCCAAAAGACAGGACAGTGTATTCGTATGAACCATAGCTTGTCCTGAAAGCCGTCTTGGGAATATCTTGCTCACGGATTCGAATCTGATGATAACCCATACGGAGATCAAGCTTGGAGAATACTTGAGCACCTTTGAGTTGTTCGAACAGCTCATTGATGTTGGGAAGTGGGTATTTGTTCTTGATGGTCTTCTTGCTCAATGGATGGTAATCAACACAAAGTTGGTCCGTTCCATCCTTCTTCTTCATAAAAAGAACACCACAACCCCACGGAGAAGAACTAGGCCGGATGAGACCCATTTTCTCTTGAATATCGAGTTGCTTCTTCAGCTCCTTCAACTCTTCAGGTTCGAGCTTGTAAGGACGCTTGCACACGGGTTCCGTGCCAGTCTCAAGATTAATAACGAATTCAACTAGCCGGTGCGGAGGCATTCCTGGAAGCTCTTCTGGAAAGACGTCTTGATATTCGCAAACGACTAGAATTTGGGAGATGGCATCCAGTTCACCCTTCTCATTGAGAGAAAACAGACGGATGGTATCATCATGAGCGGCAAAGACAATTACATCCTCAGACAAATGAGTCAATTGAATCTGCCTGGCAGCACAATCGAGATGCGCCTTGTGCTTAGAAAGCCAATCCATTCCAAGAATAAGTTCAATATCCGAATTACCAAGTACCACCGGAGAAGAGAGAAACTTGTAATCGCCCAACGTGATAGAGATATCGGGAGCAACCAAACTAGAGGTCAAAAGCTTGCCGGGAGAAACAACTTGCATGACTTTGGGCATGATTTCAGTATCAACATTGTGCTTCGATGCAAAAGGGCATGACAAAAAGGAATGTGATGCACCAGTGTCAAAAAGAACTTTTTCTGGAATATCATTAACAGGAAGGTTACCCATGATGACATCTGACGAGTCCTCTGCCTAAGCTGCATTCATCAAATTGACCTTGGCATGCTTGGGGTTATGCTTGACCACTGCTGAACTTGCCGATCTAACAGGAGGAGGAGGAGGAAGACGCCTTTAGTTGAAACACTTGTTGGCATAGTGACCCTTCTGTTGGCACTTGTTGCACGTGACCTCTGAAAGCGGACGATGGTACGGAGCACTCGATCTTGGAGCTTGAGATGAAGTCTTGTTCTGAAAGCCAGGGTTGGGTGGGTGGGAAGATCAACTGCCACCTTTGCTCTTCTGCTGATACGGCTAACGGAATGGAGGAGGAGGAAGCCAATACTTCTGCTGCTTGGCCACTTGAGTAGAGGAAGAAGGAGTAACATCTCTGACTCGCTTCTTGGAAGCGTCACACCTCAACTGAGCGGCCTCTTGACTTAGTGCCATGTTGTAGAACTCGTCATATCACAACGGCTCAAAGAGAACAAGAGCTAGCTGAATTTCTTCTCTAAGACCACCCCTGAACTGGTATATCATGCTCTTCTCATCCGGGACGTCCTGCTTGGCAAAGCGGGTGAGCTTCTGGAACAACTTGTTGTAGTCATAGACAGACAAAGAGCCTTGCTTCAGGTTGCGGAATTCCTCACGCTTGCTTTCAACCATGCTCTGAGGAATATGATGAGCTCGGAAATCTTGATGGAATTCATCCCAGGTGATAACACATCCACCTCTGGAATCCTTGTACTGCTGGAACCATTCTGCAGCTTGATCTTTGAGTTGGAAGGAAGCGAAATTGACAAAGTCCTCAGGCCTGACGTTACTGCACTCGAAATGCTTGCACAGATCCACAAGCCAATCGTCAGCATCGGTTGCCTCAACACAATTGCTGAAAGTCTTTGGCCCGTTAGCAAGGAACTGGTTGAGTGTAGCAAAGTGATTCTGATTGTTGCCTTGATTCCCTTGGTTGCCTTGATTGCGCTCTTGAAGAATTTGCATGATCAACTGTGTGTTTGCATTGGTTGCGGCCATCACAGCTTGCCATGCCTCCGGAGGAGGTGGAGGTGGTGGCGGATCAGGATTCGGAGTCGTGCGCGTTGGAGGAGCCATCCTGAAGAGGTTGACATCCATTAGCACATTGATAGACAAATATTGAAGCTGAATCCAACGGAATGAAAATTGCAACATATAGTCTTCACATCCGAACAAAATGAACGAATGCATTCCTATTGAAATGGTCACATATCCATAAATTGAGAAGCCACGTAGAATTAAGGTAGAGAAATAAATCAACAAGGTACGGATCAAGAACGAATAATCGGTAAGAAATCCCAATCTCAAACCAATATCCGTGGAAGAAGAACTAGAGCTACAAGAATTCCCACCTATGAAACTCCCGAACCTTTCCGGTTATGCAATCAGGTGTTGGGGATACAGGGGAAGCATAATATCTCACCCAAATCTAGCAAATCCTACATCCAGCTGTATCCATCCTTCAACACATAACCAAGAAACCTTCGGAAACCATCTACCTCAACCTTCGAAAAGCATCCGTTATACAAGTTATGGCGATACTCCCGAACTCCCGCCCCAGTACTGGGTGGCGTCGAGGTTATCTCACGAATGAACTGCATAAAAGAGATTTTCGATGTCGGCGTACTAAACTCAGGTATTCCAGAACTGCAATGGTAAAATTATGATGACAACACCTCAGAGCTCAACTCCCCGGGACACTTCCACTAAACCCCTGACAGGAGGCACCAAGACAATGTTCTCATCATAAAGCCATCGGAACGATTCCAAGATACCCGCGTGATCCTAAAAAAAATTAGTGAAATTTGAGAAGAGAAGAGTCAAAACTCTACGTCAGGATGCCTTACCAGAGCGATGAGGAGACTGGGAAGTAAAAAGAATTCCTAAACTCTCCGATATATAATTCCTAAATGACTCAAAACATTTTCTTCTAGACACAACTCGGCCGCTAATAACGATCAAGCAATGGGGCTCCTAAGGTCGGGGAAGGCTCTGATACCAACTTGTAACGCCCTTGATGCGACTATATCTCCCACGTGTCGAGGAACGACTTAGAGGCATAATCGCATTGAAGGCATATGTCGCAAGTTAGGCAATCTTCACAACATCCCATGTAATATGATAATAAAAGGGGAGATAACATAGTTGGCTTACACTCGCCACGTCAATCAAGTACATAAATAACATTACATCATCCAAACACTCATGGCCCGACTACGGCGCCCAAAATAAAAGATAACCCAACATGCGACACGGTCCCGACCACCCCCAACTGGGCACCACTACTGATCATCAGGAAAGGAAACGTAGTAACGTTCAGAGTCCTCGTCGAACTCCCACTTGAGCTCGAGCGCGTCACCTGGAGCGGAATCATCAGGCCCTGCATCTGATATAATAGTAATCTGTGAGCCACAGGGACTCAGCAATCTCGCACCCTCGTGATCAAGACTATTTAAGCTTAATAGGAAAGGCAAGGCAAATATATATGTGGAGCTGCAGCAAGCGACTAGCATATATGGTGGCTAACCTTATTCGCAAAAGAGAGCGAGAAGAGGAGGCAAAGCGCGAGCGAGAAACTAGAGAGCAACCTGCGCAGACATAACTCCAACACCGTGTCCACTTCCCGGACTCCGCCAAGAAGAGGCCATCACGGTAACTCACACGGTTGATTCATTTTAATTAAGTTAAGGTTCAAGTTATCTACAACCGGACATTAACAAATTCCCATCTGCCCATAACCGTGGGCACGGCTTTCAAAAGTTCAAATCCCTGCAGGGGAGTCCCAACTTAGCCCATGACAAGCTCTCACGGTCAACGAAGGAATAGACCTCCTCCCAAGACGTTCCGATCTGACTCGGTATCTCGGTTCTTCAAGACACTTCGACAGGTTAAAACAAGACCAGCAACACCGCCCGAATGTGCCGACAAATCCCGATAGGAGCTTCACATATCTCGTTCTCAGGGCACACTCAGACGAGACATCCTACGAGTAAAACCAACCCTCAAGTTGCCCTGAGTTGGCCCCGCAGTCTACTCGGTCGGACCAACACTCAGAGGAGCACTCACCCGGGGGGGTTAAATAAGATGACCCTCGGGCTCCGGAAACCCAAGGGAAAAAGAGGCTAGGTGGCAAATGGTAAAACCAAGGTTGGGCATTGCTGGAAAAACTTTAATCAAGGCGAACTATCAAGGGGTTCCCATTATAACCCAACCGCGCAAGGAACGCAAAATCCGGGAACATAACACCGATATGACGGAAACTAGGGCGGCAAGAGTGAAACAAAACACTAGGCGAGAGGCCGAGCCTTCCACCCTTTACCAAGTATATAGATGCATTAAGATAAGAAGATAATATAATGATATCCCAACAAGTAAATAAATGTTCCAACAAGGAACAGTCTCCAATCTTCACCTGCAACTAGCAACGCTATAAGAGGGGCTGAGCAAAGCGGTAACATAGCCAATCAACGGTTTGCTAGGACATGGTGGGTTAGAGGTTTGACATGGCAATTTGGGAGGCTTGAAAGCAAGTGGTAGGCATCGTAGCATTGGCATAGCAAAAGGGCAACCAAACTAGCATAGCAAAGATAGTAGTGATTTCGAGGGTATGATCATCTTGCCTGCAAAGTTGTCAGAGTTGACTGGATCCTCGAAAGCAAACTCAACGGACTCCTCGTTAGCGAACTCGTCTCCTAGCTCTACCCAAACAAGACAAACAAGCAACAAGGACACAATCAACCACGTGCAAGGATCAAACAGGATTATGCAAATATGATATGCTATGCGGGATGCGATGCGGGATGCATATGCAAGATGTGACAAGGAAAGCATGAACCTGGCCTCAACTTGGAAATCCAAGTGTGCCACTGGAAAGGTGAGATGAAATATCTTGAAACCGGTATAAAGAACGCCGGAATCGGAGTTACGGTTTGGAAATGGCAAGTGATTCAAATATGGCACCGGTCTGCGATCACAGCAAGTAGCCATCTAAAAGCAATGTGATGAACATGCTACAGCACTCAAACATGACAACAAAATACATGGCAGGGATGCATTCAAGATGCTTAACAAAAGTCTAGCACTGAGCTACGGCCAATTCATAAATTAACAGGTTCAAACAAGCATGGCAAAAATGCATATGGTAAACAGATCTCAGACTTAGTGAAATTAACACTTGTCTGGAATTGCAGATCAGGTAGCCCTCTTCGGAGCAGCAAAACTACATGCTACAGGACCTGAACATGGCAAACTAAAGCATGTCATGGAGCTACTCAAAGAGCTTCACAAAAGTCCCTTAGTGACCTTGAGCCAAAAGGGATCACAAAATACATTTGCAAGCATGTGAACATAGCAAAAACATAATCAGTTTTCAGACTTTGTGAAAACTGGCACATGCTGAAACATAACTCAAGTAGGCATGTTCACGAGATCGATGCACTCACTACGGTGCAATTCATGACAAGATAAGCATACATCTATCAAGAACACACAAAATGCAAGCTAGACATGGCAAGAACAATAGCATAGCATGCACGGATCAACTACAACATCCTCGGCAAAATCGCTAACAAGTAGACAATCTGTCCAGATTCACAAAGTAGCAAAAGTAGAGCTCGATTGACTCAAGCTAGGCTGCTCCATAATTGCAAACAAAGTCATGGATGGATAGACCACTACAAGATTAACAAAACATCCTTACTGATCATCCTCAAAAGAGGCACGGATCACTAGGAATCAACATGGACATATGGCATCATGAACTAAACAGCTCAAGGACTTGGTGGAAATGCTAAGTCCCAGAAAACAGAATTACCAAGTGCCTCACTTTGCAAGCTTGCACTAGGCACCACATACATCATAAAAATACATGGGTTGCACCTCTGGAAAGATGACAAAACCCTTAACAAAACATATGTAGAGCTCAAGGGCATAACATGCACACAATAATCATGGCAAAAATGACAAATATGCAAATGGAACAGCAGATCTGACAATTATCTCAAGTAGCCCTCTTCTAACAGCATTTCGGGCATCAAGATGAACTCAAATGAAAATGACGCAATTTAATGAAATAATGTACTCTCTGAGATGAACAGTTTGATATGCTATATGCCAAAAACGGAGTTACGAATGCAAAGATACGACACGATGAACAGGAGCACTTGGATTAGGGTTTCGAGAGAAAAAGTCAACCCGAGGAGATATTTTCAGATCTGGATCGCACGCGGATCGAGGTACACTGGAGCATTGTTCACCGGCGGGGAGGGATCTCGCCGGAGCTGACCGGCCGGCGAGGCGGCGACGAGGCGGCGGGCGGCGCCGGGTGGAGGCGGCGGCCGGAACCGGCGACTCGGGCGGCGGAGTGAGGAGGACGCGAGGCGGCGAGAGGCACGGAGACCGGCGAGGTGGC
>NC_057797.1:366227992-366248962 GCF_018294505.1 Triticum aestivum | reverse complement strand
CGGGCCGCGGTGGTGGGCGACGTGGTGGCGACAGGTGGCGGCGCCTCAGTGGCCGCGTGCGGCGGCGACGGCTTGTCCGACCGGATCGGACATGTCGGGCGCGGTGCGAGCAGATTTTTAGTGTTTTGGACGAGGGGGGATCCGGATTTGGAATGGGGGAGGTATAAATAGGCCTAGAGGGAGATAGGAGAGTCCAAATGAGGTGCGGTTTTCAGCCACGCGATCATGATCGGACGCTCTAGATGATGGAGCAGGTTTAGGTGGGTTTTGGGCCAAATTGGAGGGGTGTAGGGCTGCAACACACACGAGGCCTTTTTGGTCCCTCGGTTAACCGTTGGAGTATCAAACGAAGTTCAAATGGCACGAAACTTGACAGGCGGTCTACCAGTAGTAAACCAAGGCCGCTTGGCAAGTCTCGGTCCAATCCGGAAATGTTTAATCCCCACACACGAAAGAAAGTTAGAAATGACCATCGGAGGAGAACGAAGCGCCGTAATGCAAAACGGACAATGGGGAAAATGCTCGAATGCATGAGATGAACACATATGCAAATGCAATACACATGATGACATGATATGAGATGCATGACAACGATAAGAACACACGGAGACAAAGACCCGAACCCGAGAAAATAAAATAACTTAACGCCGGAAATGGCAAGAGTTGGAGTACAAATTGGGAAAGTTACATCCGGGGTGTTACAACACTCCACCACTACGAAAGGATCTCGTCCCGAGATCTAGGACTGAAAGAACGCCGGGTACTCAGAATGGAGGTGATCCTCGCATTCCCAGGTAGCTTCACAGTCGGAATGGTGTGACCACTTGACTTTGAGAAATTTTATTGACTTGTTGCGAGTCTTGCGTTCAGTCTCTTCAAGAATAGCAACTGGGCGCTCACGATAAGAGAGATCTTCTTGGAGCTCAATGTCCTCGAAGTTGACGGTGCGGTCAGGAGTCTTGAAGCACTTTCGAAGCTGAGAAACATGGAACACATCATGAACATTTGCAAAGTTTGAAGGAAGCTCGAGTTGATAGGCAAGATCGCCTCTCTTGCTGACAATCTTAAAAGGTCCCACATATCTGGGGGCAAGCTTCCCTTTGATACCGAAGCGACAAGTACCTTTCATAGGAGAGACGCGGAGGTAAACATGATCTCCGATCTCGAAAGCCAAATCATGGTGCTTACTGTCATAGTAGCTCTTCTGGCGGGATTGGGCTGCTTTGAGGTTATCTCGAATGACTTTGCACATTTCTTCTGCCTCTGTGATTAAGTCATTACCCAAAAGCTGACGTTCACCGGGTTCAGACCAGTTGAGAGGGGTACGGCACTTCCTGCCATACAGAATTTCAAATGGGGCCTTGCCCGAACTTGCTTGAAAACTGTTGTTCTAGGAGAATTCAGCATAAGGAAGACAATCCTCCCACTTCATGCCGAAGGAGATCACACAATCCCTGAGCATATCTTCAAGAATCTGGCTAACACGCTCGACTTGACCACTAGTTTGAGGATGGAAAGCTGTGCTGAAGCGGATGTTGGTGCCCATGGCCTTCTGAAAAGAATCCCAGAACTTCGAGGTAAAGATGCTGCCATGGTCTGAAGAGATCACTTGTGGAATACCGTGCAGAGAGACAATCCGAGAGGTATAGAGTTCCGCCAATTGAGCTGCAGTGATCGACTCTTTGATAGGCAGAAAGTGAGCCACTTTAGTGAGTTTGTCGATGACAACGAATATAGCATCATTGCCACGTTTGGACTTTGGAAACCCAGTCACGAAGTCCATTTCAATGTGGTCAAACTTCCATTCTGGAATGGCAAGAGGTTGGAGGAGACCAGCTGGCCTTTGGTGTTCTGCCTTCACTCTTCTGCAGACATCACATTCATTCACGAATTGAGCAATCTCGCGCTTCATTCGAGTCCACCAATAAGCCTGCTTGAGGTCCTGATACATCTTCGTGCTCCCAGGGTGGATGGAAAGGAGAGAATTGTGAGCCTCGTTCATGATCACTTTACGGAGGTCACCTTTGGGTACAACAATACGATCCTCGAAGAAGAGAGTGTCCTTGTCGTCAAGGCGGTAGCACTTGTACTTGGGCTGACTCTTGGCAATCCCAATCTTCACCTTTTTCACCATAGCATCAAGAAGCTGGGCTTGGCCAATCTGGTCTTCCAAGGTAGGAGAGACTTGAAGGTTGGCGATGAAACCTTGAGGAACAACTTGCAGATTAAGTTTGCGGAAAGCTTCACAAAGCTCGGGTTGATAAGGCTTGAGAATAAGACTATTGCAATAAGCCTTCCTGCTCAATGCGTCAGCAATCACATTGGCCTTGCCTGGAGTATACTCGATACTCGGATTATACTCTTGAATCATTTCGACCCATCGAGTTTGCCTGAGGTTGAGATTAGGCTGAGTGAAGATGTACTTGAGACTCTTGTGATCAGGGAAAATGTCCACTTTTCTTCCCAATAGAAGATGTCTCCAAGTCAAAAGAGCATGCACAACTGCCGCCAACTCGAGATCATGAGTGGGGTAGTCTTCTCATTAGGATTCAACTAGCGAGAGGTATAAGCAACAACTTTCTTCTCTTGCATCAAGACTGCGCTAAGACCTTGGAGAGAGGCATCACAAAAGACCTCGTACGGCTTGGATTTATCAGGCGTGATGAGGACATCAATACAATTGTTACACCCACAGCCCCTGCTGCTATACATACGGACCAATTACTAGAGCTCGTGCACGCCAACTAAATTACTAGGTACTTTCGTTTCTTGGCAATGATTCTAATGTTCATGAGAATATGATGCTGCCTAAATTGGATACATTTGTTTTGCTTACAAATGAAGGGCCTAGCTTGGAGAAGGATGAACATTGGAGTACTAACAAGCATGGAGATGATGGCATGCGCAAGGGGAAAAAGAACGGAGTTACAAGTGATGATTTCAGGACTTTGAAGCCACCATAATGGGTGCATGAAGCCTTGGACGAAATATACAAGATGCCACTTCATAAATTTCGTCCCGAGGCTATTTTAGGTGCTGCGTCACCTTATTATTGGGCCAGGCCCATGTAATTTCGAAATACATAAGTATAGGCTATTTTTAGAGTCCGTATGTGTGGGGAAACAAGAGATAGGGTTGATTTCGGACCCCTCCACCAAGGGCCACGAAATTCCCCCCTCTTCCTCCATATATACAGCCCTTAGGGCATCGTTTAGACTTTGGGTTTTGTTTAGATTAAAAGTTCGCCATAGCTGCAACTTCGCGTACTTCGTTTGTGTTCAACGACCAGACAAAGGCTTCACAGAACCCCACCTTGATCAATAAAGCTTTCATCTTATATTCGCAATATCCAGATTGCAATCTCAGTTTCTTGCTTGTTCTTCGTTTGCTCGCAGGAAGCAGACCCTCATAGTCAGGTTGATCGTGCTCCGGCGTGGTCAATAACCTCTCGGAGTTGGTTTAGCGATTGCTAAGGCGCGACGTCCTCGCACGTTCGTAGTCGGATCGTCAAAGTCGACTGCCACCAAAGCGATATCCATCATCTCATCGAAAGACGGGACACCTTTGCCTCTATCAAGTGGTATCAGATTTCCAGGTTGCTCGGTGAGATTTTACAGTTTTTCGTAGTTTAGATCGAGTCTGTTCTTCATACCTATAGTCCACGAAAAAGCCACAAAAAAATTAGGGTTAGTTCATCATATCCGAACCAATCTGAGCCTTTGCATAATCTTTTTAGGGTTTTGCTTTGTTGAATTTGCGGTTGCATCGTTGTGTCTAGTTGCTGGTCTTAGAGTCTAGTCTTTTAGAGTTTCGAGTTCTGGTCATAAGTTGTCACGCCGCCGCCGCACCATCATCATCACCCTTGCCATCTACCACCACCGCTTATCCGCCACCGCTTCGAATCCGTATCCATATACCACCACAGCTGTCATATACCACCACCGCTGCCATCTACCACCATATATCCACCACCAATCCGAGTTCTTGTCATATTAGGTTTGTTTTCGAGATCCATCTAGATTCCGATTCGTGTTTCCTTGCTGGAGTAGGTTTCGGAAAAACAAAAGAGTCCGGAAACCACGCTCCGTTTAGGCCCAAAATTTTTCGAAAACGCATTTTTTAAAAAAAATTCTGGCTATCCTATTTTTAGGTGTTTCTGAGTGTTTCGAGACAGGTGCCATTATAGGAAGTTTTTTTGACCTGTTTCCAGTTTTTGGGTCCGGGCAGTCGAAAAAAAAAATTGGTCGAAAAAAATTTCGTGCCCATCCTGTCAATTTGAGCTAGGAAGAGTTTTGAGACACTCGCCATTATAGTGATTTTTCGCAAAAAAAAGAGCGAAAAAAAAATTCCAGAGTGTGCTTTTCCCTTGTTTACGTGTCGCGCCATGATTTTGTTGGTGTTCTAGGCTCGCGTCTCTAGCACAGTCTAGCCTAGGACCAGCACAGTACCGTCGTTGAGCGTTTATTCAACTTTGCATCTCTGAATTGATTATTGCTGACCCTTTTTGCTACCATATTATAAGCCTTCCCAGCTCCACATACATCTACGTCGTGTGTTTGACTCTCCCTGGTAATCGCTCTATCCAAGCTTTGAGAGTTTTTGACTACAACGGTTGCCGATCACCGCCTGCTGCTGGGTAAGAACTGGTAAGAATTTGAGATTTGCTTGACGGATTTGTGACACTCACCACCACCTCTAGTTAGTAGTCTGTAGGATCATATTCTTGTGTGTTTCTATTGCTGCTAACCATGCCAAGATCACAAGCCGACGAGACTGACTGGGAGAACATGACGAATAAGGATTTGCATGATAAATTTCAGCAAATGATGAGTGGACAGGTGCAAGACGTGCTAAACAGATTTGAAGAGGCCATGGAGAAGATAGATGGCATGGAGAAGACGTTCGAAACAAAGCTCGATAACAGGTTTAATGAATTGCTCGCGCGTCTTCCACCACCACCACCCGCTGCACCTAACGCACATCTCCAACAACAACAACAACTACTACCTCCACGTCGCGAAATAGACCTCCGCCGAGCGAGCCGTGTTCCTCTTGCGTTTGGCCAAACTGTTGGTGCTGCTGTTGATACTTCTGTGGCTCCTGCTGCTGATGCGGAGGAGGATGATTATGTGGGAGATTACGAGGATGAGGTTGCTCAAAATCAGAACTACGTGCAACCACCAGCACCACCACCAGCAGGTCGACCTCAGGTATATATTCGTAATGGTAGGCCTGCACCACCACCTCAGGTACGAGATGATGTCCATATTCCTAAACTGAAATTGAATATTCCACCATTTGAGGGTAGATATGTTCCTGATATATATCTTACTTGGGAGTTAGAAACTGAACAACGTTTTACATGTTTACAATATCCCGAGGAGAGACGGGTTGCTGCTGCTGTTTGTGCTTTCACTAGTTTTGCATGTGTCTGGTGGTCTGAACATTGTAGACTATATCCTATTACAACTACTTGGGCTGCTTTGAAAACTGCTATGCGTACGCGTTGGGTTCCACCATATTATCAACGTGAATTGCTTCAAAAATTGCAGCGTTTAAGACAAGGAAAAAATTCTGTAGAAGAATATTATCAGGAATTACAAACAGGCATGATTCGATGTGGTATTGTTGAGGAGAATGAAGCTATGCTTGCACGTTTTCTGGGTGGATTAAATAGAGAGATTCAGACCATTCTAGACTATAAGGAGTATACTAATATCACTCGTTTATTCCATCTTGCTTGTAAAGCTGAACGTGAAGTGCAGGATCGACAAGCATTGGCGCAAACTAACTTTTCTGCAGGCCGACCTTCATCATGGACACCGCGTGCATCTTCTACTTCAACTGCACCAGCACCTCAATCAGGTGCCTCCTACAGCCGTGATACAAGAAAACAGGAACAACCACCATTATCTGCCAAGAGCGAACCTGTCGGGCCTGCACAGAGTTCTTTTTCTTCCAGGGCATCAACAGGGCACACAAGTGATATTATTTGTCATCGTTGTAAGGGAGGAGGTCATTATGCGAGAGAATGCAAATCTCCGCGTGTGATGATTGCTACCGAGGGTGGTGGATATGAGTCCGCTAGTGACTATGATGAGGAGACATTGGCTCTTATTACACGTGAAGAACATGGTGGAGATGATTCTGATCATGAGACGCAATACATGGCTCCTGAAGACGCTGACAGGTATGAATGTTTAGTTGCTCAACGTGTTTTGAGTGTGCAGGTCACACAAGCTGAGCAAAATCAGAGGCACAATTTGTTCCATACCAAGGGAGTTGTGAAGGAACGTTCTGTGCGCGTCATAATAGATGGAGGGAGCTGCAACAACTTGGCTAGCATGGAGATGGTGGAGAAGCTTTCTCTCACCACAAGACCACATCCACATCCTTACTACATCCAATGGTTCAACAACAGCGGCAAGGTTAAGGTAACACGTACTGTTCGGGTGCATTTTAGTATCTCTACATATGTTGATTATGTTGATTGTGATGTGGTACCTATGCAAGCATGTTCCTTATTACTTGGTAGACCATGGCAATTTGATAAAAATTCTGTACACCATGGTAGAAACAATCACTATACTCTTGTTCATAAGGATAAAAATATTACTTTGCTTCCTATGACTCCTGATTCCATTTTGAAAGATGATATTAATAGAGCTAATAAAGCAAAACAGGAGAAGAATAAGAGTGACAATCAGATTGTGGCAAAAGAATTTGAGCAACAAATGAAGCCTAATAATAAACCATCTAGTGTTGCTTCTGAAATTAAATTGAAAAGTGCATGTTTATTTGCCACCAAATCTGATATTGATGAGCTAGATTTCAGCAAATCTGTTTGCTATGCTTTTGTGTGCAAAGAGGCATTATTTTCATTCGAGGACATGCCTTCCTCTTTGCCTCCTACTGTCACTAACATTTTGTAGGAGTTCGCTGACGTTTTTTCACAAGACGTGCCACCGGGATTACCGCCTATTCGAGGGATTGAGCATCAGATTGACTTAATTCCCGGTGCTTCACTGCCAAACCGTGCACCATACCGTACCAATCCAGAGGAGACGAAGGAGATTATGCGTCAAGTACAAGAGCTTCTCGACAAAGGTTATATACGCGAATCCCTTAGTCCTTGTGGTGTTCCTATTATTCTAGTGCCGAAAAAGGATGGTACATCACGTATGTGTGTTGATTGTAGAGGCATTAATAATATTACTATTCGTTATCGTCATCCTATTCCTAGGCTAGATGATATGCTTGATGAATTGAGTGGCTCTACAATATTCTCCAAAGTTGATTTGCGTAGTGGCTACCATCAAATTCGTATGAAATTGGGAGATGAATGGAAAACAGCATTTAAAACTAAGTTTGGATTATATGAGTGGTTAGTCATGCCTTTTGGGTTAACTAATGCACCTAGTACTTTCATGAGATTAATGAACGAAGTTTTACGTGCTTTCATTGGACGATTTGTGGTAGTTTACTTTGATGACATATTGATTTATAGCAGATCTTTGGAAGAACATTTGGAACATTTACGTGCTGTTTTTATTGCTCTACGTGATGCACGTTTGTTTGGTAACCTTGGGAAGTGCACCTTTTGCACCGACCGTGATAGAGGCAAAGGTGTCCCGTCTTTCGATGAGATGGTGGATTTCGCTTTGGTGGAAGTCGACTTTGACGATCCGACTACGAACGTGCGAGGACGTCGCGCCTTAGCAATCGCTAAACCAACTCCGAGAGGTTATTGACCACGCCGGAGCACGATCAACCTGACCACGAGGGTCTGTTTCCTGCGAGCAAACGAAGAACAAGCAAGAAACTGAGATTGCAATCTGGATATTGCGAATATAAGATGAAAGCTTTATTGATCAAGGTGGGGTTCTGTGACGCCTTTGTCTGGTCGTTGAACACAAACGAAGTACGTGAAGTTGCAGCTATGGCGAACTTTTAATCTAAACAAAACCCAAAGTCTAAACGATGCCCTAAGGGCTGTATATATGGAGGAAGAGGGGGGAATTTCGTGGCCCTTGGTGGAGGGGTCCGAAATCAACCCTATCTCTTGTTTCCCCACACATACGGACTCTAAAAATAGCCTATACTTATGTATTTCGAAATTACATGGGTCTGGCCCAATAATAAGGTGACGCAGCACCTAAAATAGCCTCGGGACGAAATTTATGAAGTGGCATCTTGTATATTTCGTCCAAGGTTTCATGCACCCATTATGGTGGCTTCAAAGTCCTGAAATCATCACTTGTAACTCCGTTCTTGTTCCCCTCGCGCATGCCATCATCTCCATGCTTGTTCTTGCTCCAATGTTCATCCTTCTCCAAGCTAGGCCCTTCATTTGTAAGCAAAACAAATGTATCCAATTTAGGCAGCATCATATTCTCATGAACATTAGAATCATTACCAAGAAACGAAAGTACCTGGTAATTTAGTTGGCGTGCACGAGCTCTAGTCATTGGTCCAGTATGTATAGCAGCAGGAGCTGTGGGTGTAACAATTGTATTGATGTCCTCATCATCCTCCCCTTCTTGAAATGAAGTCGTCCTCGACGGAAGTTCATCTTCCTCACCCAAATAAGGCTTCAAATCTGCAATGTTAAAAGTGGGACTAACCCCAAAATCTGCAGGCAGCTCAAGTTTATATGCATTATCATTTATTTTCTCTAACACCTTAAAGGGACCATCAGCACGTGGCATTAACTTTGATTTGCGCAAATCAGGAAATCTATCCTTACGCAAATGTAACCAAACAAGATCTCCAGGTGCAAACACAACATGTTTTCTACCCTTATCTCCAGCAAGTTTATATTTAGCATTCATACGCTCAATGTTTTCCTTAGTTAACTCATGCATTTTTAAAATCAATTCAGCACGTTGTTTAGCATCAAAATTAACCTTCTCCGAAGATGGAAGAGGCAACAAATCAATAGGTGCACGAGGTAGGAAACCATACACAACTTCAAAAGGGCACATCTTAGTAGTATAATGCAATGAACGATTATAAGCAAATTCAATATGAGGCAAGCATTCCTCCCACATTTTCTTATTATTCTTCAAAACAGCCCTAAGCATAGTAGACACCGTTCTATTGACTACTTCAGTTTGTCCATCAGTTTGGGGGTGACAAGTAGTACTAAAAAGCAGTTTAGTCCCCAACTTAGCCCATAAACATCTCCAAAAGTGGCTAAGAAGTTTAGTATCACGATCTGAAACAATAGTATTTGGCACACCATGCAAGCGAATAATTTCACGAAAGAACAAATCAGCAACATTAACAGCATCATCGCTTTTATGGCATGGTATAAAGTGTGCCATTTTCGAGAATCTATCCACGACAACAAATATGCTATCCCTCCCCTTCTTTGTTCGAGGTAAACCTAAAACAAAGTCCATAGATATATCCTCCCAAGGAACACTAGGTACAGGCAAAGGCATATATAAACCATGAGGATTGAGTCGTGACTTAGCTTTTTGACATGTAGTGCAGCGAGCAATAAAACGCTCAACATCCCGTCTCATCTTTGGCCAAAAGAAATGTGTAGCAAGTACGTCCTCCGTCTTCTTCACGCCAAAGTGTCCCATTAATCCTCCTCCATGCGCCTCCTGCAACAACAAAAGACGAACGGAGCTAGCTGGAATGCATAGCTTGTTAGCACGAAACACAAATCCATCGTTAACAACAAACTTGTTCCACATTCTTCCTTGATAGAGGCAAAGGTGTCCCGTCTTTCGATGAGATGGTGGATTTCGCTTTGGTGGAAGTCGACTTTGACGATCTGACTACGAACGTGCGAGGACGTCGCGCCTTAGCAATCGCTAAACCAACTCCGAGAGGTTATTGACCACGCCGGAGCACGATCAACCTGACCACGAGGGTCTGTTTCCTGCGAGCAAACGAAGAACAAGCAAGAAACTAAGATTGCAATCTGGATATTGCGAATATAAGATGAAAGCTTTATTGATCAAGGTGGGGTTCTGTGACGCCTTTGTCTGGTCGTTGAACACAAACGAAGTACGCGAAGTTGCAGCTATGGCGAACTTTTAATCTAAACAAAACCCAAAGTCTAAACGATGCCCTAAGGGCTGTATATATGGAGGAAGAGGGGGGGAATTTCGTGGCCCTTGGTGGAGGGGTCCGAAATCAACCCTATCTCTTGTTTCCCCACACATACGGACTCTAAAAAATAGCCTATACTTATGTATTTCGAAATTACATGGGCCTGGCCCAATAATAAGGTGACGCAGCACCTAAAATAGCCTCGGGACGAAATTTATGAAGTGGCGTCTTGTATATTTCGTCCAAGGCTTCATGCACCCATTATGGTGGCTTCAAAGTCCTGAAATCATCACTTGTAACTCCGTTCTTGTTTCCCTTGCGCATGCCATCATCTCCATGCTTGTTCTTGCTCCAATGTTCATCCTTCTCCAAGCTAGGCCCTTCATTTGTAAGCAAAACAAATGTATCCAATTTAGGCAGCATCATATTCTCATGAACATTAGAATCATTACCAAGAAACGAAAGTACCTGGTAATTTAGTTGGCGTGCACGAGCTCTAGTAATTGGTCCAGTATGTATAGCAGCAGGGGCTGTGGGTGTAACAATTGTATTGATGTCCTCATCACGTCAAGTACAAGAGCTTCTCGACAAAGGTTATATACGCGAATCCCTTAGTCCTTGTGCTGTTCCTATTATTCTAGTGCCGAAAAAGGATGGTACATCACGTATGTGTGTTGATTGTAGAGGCATTAATAATATTACTATTCGTTATCGTCATCCTATTCCTAGGCTAGATGATATGCTTGATGAATTGAGTGGCTCTACAATATTCTCCAAAGTTGATTTGCGTAGTGGCTACCATCAAATTCGTATGAAATTGGGAGATGAATGGAAAACAACATTTAAAACTAAGTTTGGATTATATGAGTGGTTAGTCATGCCTTTTGGGTTAACTAATGCACCTAGTACTTTCATGAGATTAATGAACAAAGTTTTACGTGCTTTCATTGGACGATTTGTGGTAGTTTACTTTGATGACATATTGATTTATAGCAGATCTTTGGAAGAACATTTGGAACATTTACGTGCTGTTTTTATTGCTCTACGTGATGCACGTTTGTTTGGTAACCTTGGGAAGTGCACCTTTTGCACCGACCGAGTATCTTTTCTTGGCTATGTTGTTACTCCACGGGGAATTGAAGTTGATAAAGCCAAGATTGAAGCTATTGAGAGTTGGCCGCAGCCCAAAACGGTCACACAAGTGAGGAGTTTTCTTGGCCTCGCTGGATTCTATAGGCGTTTTGTGAGAGATTTCAGCACCATTGCTGCACCTCTCAATGAGCTTACAAAGAAAGATGTGCCTTTTCTTTGGGGTACCGCACAGGAAGAAGCCTTCACAGTATTGAAAGATAAGTTGACACATGCTCCTTTACTCCAACTTCCTGATTTTAATAAGACTTTTGAGCTTGAATGTGATGCTAGTGGAATTGGATTAGGAGGTGTGTTATTACAAGATGGCAAACCTGTTGCATACTTTTCTGAAAAATTGAGTGGGCCTAGTCTGAATTATTCTACTTATGATAAAGAATTATATGCTCTTGTTCGGACTTTAGAAACATGGCAACATTATTTATGGCCCAAAGAATTTGTTATACATTCTGATCATGAATCTTTGAAACATATTAAAAGTCAAGCTAAACTGAGTCGTAGACATGCTAAATGGGTTGAATTCATTGAGACTTTCCCTTATGTCATTAAACACAAGAAGGGAAAAGAAAATGTTATTGCTGATGCATTGTCTCGTCACTATACTATGCTTTCACAACTTGACTTCAAAATATTTGGTTTGGAGACCATCAAAGATCAATATGTGCATGATGTTGATTTTAAAGATGTAATGCAGAATTGTAAAGAAGGAAGAATGTGGAACAAGTTTGTTGTTAACGATGGATTTGTGTTTCGTGCTAACAAGCTATGCATTCCAGCTAGCTCCGTTCGTCTTTTGTTGTTGCAGGAGGCGCATGGAGGAGGATTAATGGGACACTTTGGCGTGAAGAAGACGGAGGACGTACTTGCTACACATTTCTTTTGGCCAAAGATGAGACGGGATGTTGAGCGTTTTATTGCTCGCTGCACTACATGTCAAAAAGCTAAGTCACGACTCAATCCTCATGGTTTATATATGCCTTTGCCTGTACCTAGTGTTCCTTGGGAGGATATATCTACGGACTTTGTTTTAGGTTTACCTCGAACAAAGAAGGGGAGGGATAGCATATTTGTTGTCGTGGATAGATTCTCGAAAATGGCACACTTTATACCATGTCATAAAAGCGATGATGCTGTTAATGTTGCTGATTTGTTCTTTCGTGAAATTATTCGCTTGCATGGTGTGCCAAATACTATTGTTTCAGATCGTGATACTAAATTTCTTAGCCACTTTTGGAGATGTTTATGGGCTAAGTTGGGGACTAAACTGCTTTTTAGTACTACTTGTCACCCCCAAACTGATGGACAAACTGAAGTAGTCAATAGAACGTTGTCTACTATGCTTAGGGCTGTTTTGAAGAATAATAAGAAAATGTGGGAGGAATGCTTGCCTCATATTGAATTTGCTTATAATCGTTCATTGCATTCTGCTACTAAGATGTGCCCTTTTGAAGTTGTGTATGGTTTCCTACCTCGTGCACCTATTGATTTGTTGCCTCTTCCATCTTTGGAGAAGGTTAATTTTGATGCTAAACAACGTGCTGAATTGATTTTTAAAATGCATGAGTTAACTAAGGAAAACATTGAGCGTATGAATGCTAAATATAAACTTGCTGGAGATAAGGGTAGAAAACATGTTGTGTTTGCACCTGGAGATCTTGTTTGGTTACATTTGCGTAAGGATAGATTTCCTGATTTGCGCAAATCAAAGTTAATGCCACGTGCTGATGGTCCCTTTAAGGTGTTAGAGAAAATAAATGATAATGCATATAAACTTGAGCTGCCTGCAGATTTTGGGGTTAGTCCCACTTTTAACATTGCAGATTTGAAGCCTTATTTGGGTGAGGAAGATGAACTTCCGTCGAGGACGACTTCGTTTCAAGAAGGGGAGGATGATGAGGACATCAATACAATTGTTACACCCACAGCCCCTGCTGCTATACATACTGGACCAATTACTAGAGCTCGTGCACGCCAACTAAATTACCAGGTACTTTCGTTTCTTGGTAATGATTCTAATGTTCATGAGAATATGATGGTGCCTAAATTGGATACATTTGTTTTGCTTACAAATGAAGGGCCTAGCTTGGAGAAGGATGAACATTGGAGCAAGAACAAGCATGGGGATGATGGCATGCGCAAGGGGAACAAGAACGGAGTTACAAGTGATGATTTCAGGACTTTGAAGCCACCATAATGGGTGCATGAAGCCTTGGACGAAATATACAAGATGCCACTTCATAAATTTCGTCCCGAGGCTATTTTAGGTGCTGCGTCACCTTATTATTGGGCCAGGCCCATGTAATTTCGAAATCCATAAGTATGGCTATTTTTAGAGTCCGTATGTGTGGGGAAACAAGAGATAGGGTTGATTTCGGACCCCTCCACCAAGGGCCACGAAATTCCCCCCTCTTCCTCCATATATACAGCCCTTAGGGCATCGTTTAGACTTTGGGTTTTGTTTAGATTAAAAGTTCGTCATAGCTGCAACTTCGCGTACTTCGTTTGTGTTCAACGACCAGACAAAGGCGTCACAGAACCCCACCTTGATCAATAAAGCTTTCATCTTATATTCGCAATATCCAGATTGCAATCTCAGTTTCTTGCTTGTTCTTCGTTTGCTCGCAGGAAACAGACCCTCGTGGTCAGGTTGATCGTGCTCCGGCGTGGTCAATAACCTCTCGGAGTTGGTTTAGCGATTGCTAAGGCGCGACGTCCTCGCACGTTCGTAGTCGGATCGTCAAAGTCGACTGCCACCAAAGCGATATCCAACATCTCATCGAAAGACGGGACACCTTTGCCTCTATCAAGGCGGAGTCAGAACTGGAGCAGTGATCAATTTCTCTTTCAAAGTGTTGAAAGCAATGTCACACTCCAGGGACCAAATGTACTTGATGTGCTTCTGAAGAAGATTAGAGAGAGGCTACGCGATCTTAGAAAAGTTTTCAACAAATCTTCGGTAATAGCTTGCGAGACCGAGGAAGCTACGGAGTTGCTTCACGTTCTGAGGAGGTTCCCAATTCACAATTGCAGACACCTTCTCAGAATTCACGGCAATGCCCTGGGCAGAGATGATATGACCAAGATAAAGAACCTCATCGAGCCAAAATTCACACTTGGAGAACTTGGCGTAGAACTGGTGTTCCCTGAGCTTATCGAGTACCAAACGCAAGTGCTTGGCATGATCTTCCTTGTTCTTCGAGAAAACCAGAATGTCGTCGAGATAGACCAAAACGAAGTCATTGGTGTAAGCGTTGAAGATGAAGTTCATCATGCGAGAGAACATCGGAGGAGTGTTGACGAGGCCAAAAGACATGACAGTGTATTCGTATGAACCATAGCTTGTCCTGAAAGCCGTCTTGGGAATATCTTGCTCACGGATTCGAATCTGATGATAACCCATATGGAGATCAAGCTTGGAGAATACTTGAGCACCTTTGAGTTATTCGAACAGCTCATTGATGTTGGGAAGTGGGTATTTGTTCTTGATGGTCTTCTTGTTCAATGGACGGTAATCAACACAAAGTCGGTTTGTTCCATCCTTCTTCTTCACAAAAAGAACACCACAACCCCACGGAGAAGAACTAGGCCGGATGAGACCCATTTTCTCTTGAATATTGAGTTGCTTCTTCAGCTCCTTCAACTCTTCAGGTCCGAGCTTGTAAGGACGCTTGCACACGGGTTCCGTGTCAGGCTCAAGATTAATAATGAACTCAACTGGCCGGTGCGGAGGCATTCCTAGAAGCTCTTCTGGAAAGACGTCTTGATATTCGAAAACGACTGGAATTTGCGAGATGGCATCCAGTTCACCCTTCTCATTGAGAGAAAACAAACGGATGGTATCATCACGAGCGGCAAAGACAATTACATCCTCAGACGAATGAGTCAATTGAATCTGCCTGGCAGCACAATCGAGATGCGCCTTGTGCTTAGAAAGCCAATCCATTCCGAGAATAAGATCAATATCCGAATTACCAAGAACCACCGGAGAAGAGAGAAACTTGTAATCGCCCAACGTGATAGACATATCGGGAGCAACCAAACTAGAAGTCAAAAGCTTGCCGGGAGAAACAACTTGCATGACTTTGGGCATGATTTCAGTATCAACATTGTGCTTCGATGCAAAAGGGCATGACAAAAAGGAATGCGATGCACCAGTGTCAAAAAGAACTTTTGCTGGAATATCATTAACAGGAAGGTTACCCATGATGATATCTGACGAGTCCTCTGCCTGAGCTGCATTCATCAAATTGACCTTGGCGTGCTTGGGGTTATGCTTGACCATTGCTAAACTTGCCGATCTGACAGGAGGAGGAGGAGGAAGACGCCTCTGGTTGAAACACTTGTTGGCATAGTGACCCTTCTGTTGGCACTTGTTGCACGTGACCTCTGAAAGCGGACAGTGGTACGGAGCACTCGATCTTGGAGCTTGAGACGAAGTCTTGTTCTGAAAGCCAGGGTTGGGTGGGTGGGAAGATCAACTGCCACCTTTGCTCTTCTGCTGATACGGCTGACGGAATGGAGGAGGAGGAAGCCAATACTTCTGCTGCTTGGCCACTTGAGTAGAGGAAGAAGGAGTAACATCTCTCACTCGCTTCTTGGAAGCGTCACACCTCAACTGAGCGACCTCTTGCTTCAGTGCCATGTTGTAGAACTCATCGTATCTCAACGGCTCAAAGAGAACAAGAGCTAGCTGAATTTCTTCTCTAAGACCACCCCTGAACTGGTATATCATGCTCTTCTCATCCGGGACGTCCTGCTTGGCAAAGCGGGCGAGCTTCTGGAACAACTTGTTGTAGTCATAGACAGACAAAGAGCCTGCTTCAGGTTGCGGAATTCCTCACGCTTGCTTTCAACCACGCTCTGAGGAATATGATGAGCTCGGAAATCTTGACGGAATTCATCCCAGGTGATAACACGTCCACCTCTGGAATCCTTGTACTGCTGGAACCATTCTGCAGCTTGATCTTTGAGTTGGAAGGAAGCGAACTTGACAAAGTCCCCAGGCCTGACGTTACTGCACTCGAAATGCTTGCACAGATCCACAAGCCAATCATCAACATTGGTTGCCTTAACACAATTGTTGAAAGTCTTTTGCCCGTTAGCAAGGAACTGGTTGAGTGTAGCAAAGTGATTCTGATTGTTGCCTTGATTCCCTTGGTTGCCTTGATTGCGCTCTTGAAGAATTTGCATGATCAACTGTGTGTTTGCATTGGTTGCGGCCATCACAGCTTGCCATGCCTCCGGAGGAGGTGGAGGTGGTGGCGGATCAGGATTCGGAGTCGTGCGCGTTGGAGGAGCCATCCTGAAGAGGTTGACATCCATTAGCACATTGATAGACAAATATTGAAGCTGAATCCAACGGAATGAAAATTGCAACATATAGTCTTCACATCCGAACAAAATGAACGAATGCATTCCTATTGAAATGGTCACATATCCATAAATTGAGAAGCCACGTAGAATTAAGGTAGAGAAATAAATCAACAAGGTACGGATCAAGAACGAATAATTGGTAAGAAATCCCAATCTCAAACCAATATCCGTGGAAGAAGAACTAGAGCTACAAGAATTCCCACCTATGAAACTCCCGAACCTTTCCGGTTATGCAATCAGGTGTTGGGGATACAGGGGAAGCATAATATCTCACCCAAATCTAGCAAATCCTACATCCAGTTGTATCCATCCTTCAACACATAACCAAGAAACCTTCGGAAACCATCTACCTCAACCTTCGAAAAGCATCCGTTATACAAGTTATGGCGATACTCCCGAACTCCCGCCCCAGTACTGGGTGGCGTCGAGGTTATCTCAACAACGAACTGCATAAAAGAGATTTTCGATGTCGGCATACTAAACTCAGGTATTCTGGAACTGCAACGGTAAAATTATGATGACAACACCTTAGAGCTTAACTCCCCGGGACACTTCCACTAAACCCCTGACAGGAGGCACCAAGACAATGTTCTCATCATAAAGCCATCGGAACGATTCCAAGATACCCGCGTGATCCTAAAAAAAATTAGTGAAATTTGAGAAGAGAAGAGTCAAAACTCTACGTCAGGATGCCTTACCAGAGCGATGAGGAGACTGGGAAGTAAAAAGAATTCCTAAACTCTCCGATATATAATTCCTAAATGACTCAAAACATTTTTTTCTAGACACAACTCGGCCGCTAATAACGATCAAGCAATGGGGCTCCTAAGGTCGGGGAAGGCTCTGATACCAACTTGTAACGCCCTCGATGCGACTATATCTCCCACGTGTCGAGGCACGACTTAGAGGCATAATCGCATTGAAGGCATATGTCGCAAGTTAGGCAATCTTCACAACATCCAATGTAATATGATAATAAAAGGGGAGATAACATAGTTGGCTTACACTCGCCACGTCAATCAAGTACATAAATAAAATTACATCATCCAAACACTCATGGCCCGGCTACGACGCCCAAAATAAAAGATAACCCAACATGCGACATGGTCCCGATCACCCCCAACTGGGCACCACTACTGATCATAAGGAAAGGAAACGTAGTAACGTTGAGAGTCCTCGTCGAACTCCCACTTGAGCTCGAGCGCGTCACCTGGAGCGGAATCATCAGGCCCTGCATCTGATGTAATAGTAATCTGTGAGCCACAGGAACTCAGCAATCTCGCACCCTCACGATCAAGACTATTTAAGCTTAATAGGAAAGGCAAGGCAAATATATATGTGGAGCTGCAGCAAGAGACTAGCATATATGGTGGCTAACCTTATTCGCAAAAGAGAGCGAGAAGGGGAGGCAAAGCACGAGCGAGAAACTAGAGAGCAACCTGCGCAGACATAACTCCAACACCATGTCCACTTCCCGGACTCCGCCGAGAAGAGGCCATCACGGTAACTCACACGGTTGATTCATTTTAATTAAGTTAAGGTTCAAGTTATCTACAACCGGACATTAACAAATTCCCATCTGCCCATAACCGCGGGCACGGCTTTCGAAAGTTCAAATATCTGCAGTGGAGTCCCAACTTAGCCCATGACAAGCTCTCACGGTCAACGAAGGAATAGACCTCCTCCCAAGACGTTTCGATCAGACTCGGTATCTCGGTTCTTCAAGACACTTCGATAGGTTAAAACAAGACCAGCAACACCGCCCGAATGTGCCGACAAATCCCGATAGGAGCTGCACATATCTCGTTCTCAGGGCACACTCAGATGAGACATCCTACGAGTAAAACCAACCCTCAAGTTGCCCCGAGTTGGCCCCGTAGTCTACTCGGTCAGACCAACACTCAGAGGAGCACTGGCCCGGGGGTGGTTAAATAAGATGACCCTCGGGCTCCGAAAACCCAAGGGAAAAAGAGGCTAAGTGGCAAATGGTTAAACCAAGGTTGGGCATTGCTGGAAAAGCTTTAATCAAGGCGAACTATCAAGGGGTTCCCATTTTAACCCAACCGCGTAAGGAACGCAAAATCCGGGAACATAACACTGATATGACGGAAACTAGGGCGGCAAGAGTGGAACAAAACACTAGGCGAGACGCCGAGCCTTCCACCCTTTACCAAGTATATAGATGCATTAAGATAACAAGATAATATAATGATATCCCAATAAGTAAATAAATGTTCCAACAAGGAACGGTCTCCAATCTTCACCTCCAACTAGCAACGCTATAAGAGGGGCTGAGCAAAGCGGTAACATAGCCAATCAATGGTTTGCTAGGACATGGTGGGTTAGAGGTTTGACATGGCAATTTGGGAGGCTTTAAAGCAAGTGGTAGGCATCGTAGCATTGGCATAGAAAAAGAGCAAGCAAACTAGCATAGCAAAGATAGTAGTGATTTCGAGGGTATGATCATCTTGCCTGCAAAGTTGTCAGAGTTGACTGGATCCTCGAAAGCAAACTCAACGGGCTCCTCGTTAGCGAACTCGTGTCCTGGCTCTACCCAAACAAGACAAACAAGCAACAAGGACACAATCAACCAAGTGCAAGGTTCAAACAGGATGATGCAAAGATGATATGCTATGCGGGATGCGATGCGGGATGCATATGCAAGATGTGACAAGGAATGCATGAACCTGGCCTCAACTTGGAAATCCAAGTGTGTCACTGGAAAGATGAGATGAAATCGCTTGAAAACGGTATAAAGAACGCTGGAATCGGAGTTACGGTTTGTAAATGGCAAGCGATTCAAATATGGCACCGGTCTGCGATCACAGCAAGTAGCCATCTAAAAGCAATGAGATGAACATGCTACAGCACTCAAACATGACAACAAAATACATGACAGGGATGCATTCAAGATGCTTAACAAAAGTCTAGCACTGAGCTACGACCAATTCATACATTAACAGGTTCAAACAAGCATGGCAAAAATGCATATGGTAAACGGATCTCAGACTTAGTGAAATTAACACTTGTCTGGAATTGCAGATCAGGTAGCCCTCTTCGGAGCAGCAAAACTACATGCTACAGGACCTGAACATGGCAAAGTAAAGCATGGCATGGAGCTACTCAAAGAGCTTAACAAAAGTCCCTTAGTGACCTTGAGCCAAAAGGGATCACAAAATACTTTTGCAAGCATGTGAACATAGCAAAAACATAATCAGTTTTCAGACTTTGTGAAAACTAGCACATGCTGAAACATAACTCAAGTAGGCATGTTCACGAGATCGATGCACTCACTACGGTGCAATTCATGACAAGATAAGCATACATCTATCAAGAACACACAAAATGCAAGCTATACATCACAAGAACAATAGCATAGCACGCACGGATCAACTACAACATCCTCGGCAAAATCGCTAACAAGTAGACAATCTGCCCAGATTCACAAAGTAGCAAAATTAGAGCTCGATTGACTCAAGCTAGGGTGCTCCATAATTGCAAACAAAGACATGGATGGATAGAGCACTACAAGATTAACAAAACATCCTTACTGATCATCCTCAAAAGAGGCACGGATCACTAGGAATCAACATGGACATATGGCATCATGAACTAAACAGCTCAAGGAAATGCTAAGTCCCTGAAAACAGAATTACCAAGTGCCTCACTTTGCAAGCTTGCACTAGGCACCACACACATCACAAAAATACATGGGTTGCACCTCTGGAAAGATGACAAAACCCTTAACAAAACATATATAGAGCTCAAGGGCATAACATGCACACAATAATCATGGCAAAAATGACAAATATGCAAATGGAGCAGCAGATCTGACAATTATCTCAAGTAGCCCTCTTCTAACAGCATGTCGGGCATCAAGATGAACTCAAATGAAAATGATGCAATGGAATGAAATAATGTACTCTCTGAGATGAACATTTTGATATGCTATATGCCAAAAACGGAGTTACGGATGCAAAGATACGACACAATGAACAGGAGCACTTGGATTAGGGTTTCGAGAGAAAAAGTCAACCCGAGGAGATATTTTCAGATCTGGATCGCACGCGGATCGAGGTCCACCGGAGCACTGTTCACCGGCGGGGAGGGAGCTCGTCGGAGCTGACCGGCCGGCGAGGCGGCGACGAGGCGGCGGGCGGCGGGCGGCGCCGGGTGGAGGCGGCGACCGACACCGGCGACTCGGGCGGCGGAGTGAGGAGGATGCGAGGCGGCGAGCGGCACGGCGACCGGCGAGGTGGCGGCGCACGGCGATGGCGGCACGGTCCGGCCGGGCGGAGCGCGGTGCCGGACTTGGAGGAGAAGGACGGCGGGGAGGCGGGCGAAGCGGGCGGCGCGCGCAGGCCTGGGGGGGCCGGCTCC
>NC_057797.1:365894816-365897110 GCF_018294505.1 Triticum aestivum | reverse complement strand
GAGGCGTCGCCGCCCGGCGCCGCTCCGCCGCCACCATCGGTCACCATCGACGGCCCCGCCTCACCTCCTCATGCCGGCCGCCGCCCTGCCTGTCGCTGGCGAACGGCGCTCCGGCCGCCTCGGTTCGCGCGCGGGGTAAAAAAAGAACCCTAGATCTGATCTGAGAGAGGGTTTTTTTTTCACTAAGTCCCTAAATCTTTAGTCCAAGTTGCTATGTTCGAGACTCCGTAACTTTGCATCCGTAGCTCCGATTTGGGCATGTAGCATATCAAAGTGTTCATCTCAGAGAGTACATCATTTCTTTCCATTACATCATTTTCATTTGAGCTCACCTTGATGCCCGAAGTGCTATTAGAAGAGGGCTTCGTGAATTAATTGTCAGATCTGCTAGTTCATCTTAGACTTTTGTCATTTTTGCCATGATTGTTGTGTGCGTGATATGCCTGTGAGTCCTTCATATGTTTTGATAAGGATTTTGTGTTCTTTCCAGGGGTGCAACCCATGCATTTTTAGGATGTGTGTGGTGACTTGTGCAAGTTTGCAAAGTGAGGCACCCGGTAAATCAGTTTTCAGGGACTTAGTAGTTTTCACTAAGAGTGGGATTATTTAGTTCATGGTGCCATATGTTCAGCTCGTTTCCTAGTGATCCGTGCCTCTTTTGAGGATAATCAGTAACGGAGTTTTGTTAATCATGTTATGCTCTATCCATCCATGTCTTTGTTTGCAATTATGGGGCACCCTAGCTTGAGTCAATCAAACTCTACTTTTGCTTCGTTGTGAGTCTGGGCAGATCGTCAACTTGTTTGCGATTTTGCCGATGTTATTGTAGTTGATCCGTGCATGCTATGTCATTGTTCTTGCCATGTCTAGCTTGCATTTTGTGCCTTCTTAATGGATGTATGCTTGCCTTGCCATTACTTGCACCGTGGTGAGTGCATCGAGCTCGTTTACGTGCCTTCATGAGTTATATTTCAGCATGTCCCAGTTTTCACTAAGTCTGAAAACTGATTGTATTTTAGCTATGTTTGTGTGCCCGTTAGTATATTTTATGGACCCTTTTGGCCCCAGGTCATTTTGGGTCTTTTGTTAAGCTTGTTGAGTAGCTCTATGCCATGTTCTTATTTGTCTTAATCAGGTCATGTATCATGTTGTTTTGCTGCTCCGAAGAGGGCTTCACGATCTGAAATTTCAGACAAGTGTTAATTTCACTAAGTCTGGAATCTGTTTTGCATTTGCGTTTTTGCCATGCTTGTTTGAACCTCATAATGGATGAATTGGCCGTGTCTCAGTGCTAGTCTTTTGTTAAGCATCTTGTGTGCATCCCTGCCATGTATTTTGTTGTCATGTTTGGTTGCTGTAGCATGTTCATCTCATTGCATTTAAATGTCTACTTGCTGTAAATTGCAGACCGGTGTCATTCTTAAAACGCTTGCCATTTCCAAACCGTAACTCCGTTTCCAATGATCTTTATATCGTTTTCAAGCGATTTCATCCCCTATTTCCAGTGGAACCCTTGGAATTCCAAGTTGAGGCCAGGTTCATGCATTTCCTGCCATATCTTGCATTTTGCATCCCGCATCGCATCCCGCATAGCATATCATCATTTCATCATATTGCTTGGTCTTGCACGTGGTTGATTGTATCCTTGTTGCTTGTTTGTCTTGTTTGGGTAGAGCTGGGAGACAAGTTCGCTAACGAGGAGCCCGTTGAGTTTGCTCTTGAGGATCCAGTCAACTCTGACAACTGTGCAGGCAAGATGATCATACCCTCGAAATCACTACTATCTTTGCTATGCTAGTTTGCTCACTCTTTTGCTGTGCCATTGCTGCGATGCCTACCTTTTGCTTGTCAGCATCCCAAATTGCCATGTCAACCTCTAACCCACCATGTCCTAGCAAACCGTTGATTGCTATGTTACCGCTTTGCTCAGCCCCCTCTTATAGCGTTGCTAGTTGCAGGTGAAGATTGGAGGCCGTTCCTTGTTGGAACATTTATTTACTTGTTGGGATATCATTATATTGCTATGTTATCTTAATGCATCTATATACTTGGTAAAGGGTGGAAGGCTCGGCCTCTCGCCTAGTGTTTTGTTCCACTCTTGCCGCCCTAGTTTCCGTCAGATCGGTGTTATGTTCCCGGATTTTGCGTTCCTTACGCGGTTGGGTTATTATGGGAACCCCTTGATATTTCTTCTTGATTAAAGCTTTTACGGCAATGCCCAACATTGGTTTTACCATTCGCCACCTAGCCCTTTTCTTTCCCTTGGGTTCTGCAGACTCAAGGGTCATCTTATT
>NC_057797.1:365887409-365894537 GCF_018294505.1 Triticum aestivum | reverse complement strand
CAGTGCTCCTTTGAGTGTTGGTCCACCTGTCAGCTACCGGTGGCCACCAGGGGCAACTCTGGGCTGGCCTACCCGTACCTAGGACAATTTGAGTGTGCCCTGAGAAAGAGATATGTGCAGGTCCTATCGGGATTTGTCGGCACATTCGGGCGGTGTTGCTGGTCTTGTTTTAACTTGCCGAAGTGTCCTGAGTTACCGAGATACTGAGTCTGATCGGAATGTCTTGGGAGGAGGTCTATTCCTTCGTTGACCGTGAGAGCTTGTCGTGGGCTAAGTTGGGACTCCCCTGCAGGGATTGAACTTTCGAAAGTCATGCCCGCGGTTATGGGCAGATGGGAATTTGTTAATGTCCGGTTGTAGATAACTTGAACCTTAATTAATTAAAATGAATCAACTGAGTGTGTTACCGTGATGGCCTCTTCTCGGTGGAGTCCGAGAAGTGGACACGGTGTTGGAGTTATGCTTGCGCAGGTTGTTCTTCTAGATTCTTGCTCGCGCTTTGCCTCCTCTTCTCGCTCTCTTTTGCGTATAAGTTAACCACCACATATGCTAGTCGCTTGCTGCAGCTCCACATATATATTTTCCTATCCTTCCTATAAGCTTAAATAGTCTTGATCGCGAGGGTGCGAGATTGCTGAGTCCCTGTGGCTCACGGTACTATAACTCCTGATGCAGGTCCAGGTGATTCCGCTCCAGGTGACGAGTACGAGCTCAAGTGGGAGTTCGACGAGGACTCTCAGCGTTACTATGTGTCTTTTCCTGATGATCAGTAGTGGTGCCCAGTTGGGGGTGATTGGGACCGTGTCGCATGTTGGGTTCTCTTCTATTTTGGCACCATAGTCGGGCCATGAGTGTGTTGGTTGATGTAATGTTATTTATGTTCTTGATTGACGTGGCGAGTGTAAGCCAACTATGTTATCTCCCCTTATTATTTACATTACATGGGATGTTGTGAAGATTGCCTAACTTGCGACATATGCCTTCAATGCGATTATGTCTCTAAGTCGTGCCTCGACACGTGGGAGCTATAGTCGTATCGAGGGTGTTACAAGTTGGTAATCAGAGCCTTCCCCGACCTTAGGAGCCCCATTGCTTGATCTTTTTTAGCGGCCGAGTTGTGTCTAGAAAAATGTTTTGAGTCATTTAGGAATTATATATCGGAGAGCTTAGGAATTCTTTTTACTTCCCAGTCTCCTCGTCGCTCTGGTAAGGCATCCTGACGTAGAGTTTTGACTCTTCTCTTCTCAAATTTCACTAAAAAAATTAGGATCACGCGAGTATCTTGGAATCGTTCCGATGGCTTATGATGAGAATACTGTCTTGGTGCCTCCTGTCAGGGGTTTAGTGGAAGTGTCCCGGGGAGTTGAGCTCTGAGGTGTTGTCATCATAATTTTATCGTTGCAATTCTGGAATACTTGAGTTTAGTACGCCGACATCGAAAATCTCTTTTATGCAGTTCGTTGGTGAGATAACCTCGACGCCACCCAGTACTGGGGCGGGAGTTCAGGAGTATCGCCATAACTTGTATAACGGATGCTTTTCGAAGGTTGAGGTAGATGGTTTCCGAAGTTTTCTTGGTTATGTGTTGAAGGATGGATACAGCTGGATGTAGGATTTGCTAGTTTGGGTGAGATATTATGCTTCCCCTATATCCCCAACACCTGATTGCATAACTGGAAAGGTTCGGGAGTTTCATAGGTGGGAATTCTAGTAGCTCTAGATCTTCTTCCACGAATATTGGTTTGAGATTGGGATTTCTTACCGATTATTCGTTCTTGATCCGTACCTTGTTGTTTTACTTCTTCTACCTTAATTCTACGTGGCTTCTCAATTTATGGATATGTGACCATTTCAAGAGGAATGCATTCGTTCATTTTGTTCGGATGTGAAGACTATATGTTGCAATTTTCATTCCGTTGGATTCAACTTCAATATTTATCTGTCAATGTGCTAATGGTGGTCAACCTCTTCAGGATGGCTCCTCCAACGCGCACGACTCTGAATCCTGATCCGCCACCACCTCCACCTCCTCCAGAGGCATGGCAAGCTGTGATGGCCGCAACCAATGCAAACACACAGCTGATCATGCAAATTCTTCAAGAGCGCAATCAAAGCAGTCAAGGGAATCAAGGCAGCAATAAGAGTCACTTTGCTACACTCAACCAGTTCCTTGCTAACGGGCCAAAGACTTTCAGCAATTGTGTTGAGGCAACCGATGCTGACGATTGGCTTGTGGATCTGTGTAAGCATTTCGAGTGCAGTAACGTCAGACCTGAGGACTTTGTCAAGTTTGCTTCCTTCCAACTCAAAGATCAAGCTGCAGAATGGTTCCAGCAGTACAAGGATTCCAGAGGTGGACGTGTTATCACTTGGGATGATTTCCGTCGAGATTTCCGAGCTCATCATATTCCCCAGAGCGTGGCTGAAAGCAAGCATGAGGAATTCCGCAATCTGAAGCAAGGCTCTTTGTCTGTCTATGACTACAACAAGTTGTTCCAGAAGCTTGCCCGCTTTGCCAAGCAGGACGTGCATGATGAGAAGAGCATGATATACCAGTTCAGCGGTGGTCTCAGAGAAGATATTCAGCTCGCTCTTGTTCTCTTCGAGCCCTTGAGATACGATGAGTTCTACAACATGGCACTGAAGCAAGAGGCTGCTCAGTTGAGGTGTGATGCTTCCAGGAAGCGAGTTAGAGATGTTACTCCTTCTTCCTCTACTCAAGTGGCCAAGCAGCAGAAGTTTTGGCTTCCTCCTCCTCCGTTCCATCAGCCGTATCAGCAGAAGAGCAAAGGTGGCAGTGGTTCTTCCCACCCACCCAACCCTGGCTTTCAGAACAAGACTTTGTCTCAACCTCCAAGATCGAGTGCTCCATATCACCGTCCGCTTTCAGAGGTCACGTGCAACAAGTGCCAACAGAAGGGTCACTATGCCAACAAGTGTCTCAACCAGAGGCGTCTTCCTCCTCCTCCTCCTATCAGATCGGCAAGTACAGTTGTGGTCAAGCATAACCCCAAGCATGCCAAGGTTAATTTGATGAATGCAGCTCAGGCAGAGGACTTGTCAGATGTGATCATGGGTAACCTTCTTGTTAATGATATTCCTGCAAAAGTTCTTTTTGACACTGGTGCATCGCATTGCTTCATCTCGAGACCGTTTACAAATAGGAATGAATTGGTTTCGCAAGTTTTGCCTAGTCCTTTAGGAGTTGTTTCTCCCGGTAAGCGCATGCATGCTAACTCCATCGTTCCGGATGTTTCTATCATTTTGGGTGACTACAAGTTCTTGGCTTCTCCTACGGTTCTCGGTGACTCGGATATTGATCTTATTCTCGGAATGGATTGGCTTTCTAAGCACAAGGCTCAGCTTGATTGTGCAACCAGGCAGATTCAATTGACTCATTCGTCTGAGGATGTAATTGTCTTTGCCTCTCATGATGATACCATTCGTCTGTTTTCTCTCAATGAGAGGGGTGAATTGGATGCCATCTCTCAAATTCCAGTCGTTTGCGAATATCAAGACATCTTTCCAGAAGAGCTTCCAGGAATGCCTCCGCACCGGCCAGTTGAATTCGTTATTGAACTTGAGCCTGGCACGGAACCTGTGTGCAAGCGTCCTTACAAGCTTGGACCTGAAGAGTTGAAGGAGCTGAAGAAGCAACTCGATGAGCAAGAGAGAATGGGTCTCATCCGGCCTAGTTCTTCTCCGTGGGGTTGTGGTGTTCTTTTTGTGAAGAAGAAGGATGGAACGGACTGACTTTGTGTTGATTACCGTCCAGTGAACAAGAAGACCATCAAGAACAAATACCCACTTCCCAACATCAATGAGTTGTTCGAACAACTCAAAGGTGCTCAAGTATTCTCCAAGCTTGATCTCCGTATGGGTTATCACCAGATTCGCATTCGTGAAGAAGATATTCCCAAGACAGCATTCAGAACAAGCTTTGGTTCATATGAATACACTGTCATGTCTTTTGGCCTCGCCAACGCTCCTCCGACATTCTCTCGCATGATGAACTTCATCTTCAACGCCTACACCAATGACTTTGTTTTGGTCTATCTCGACGACATTCTGGTTTTCTCCAAGAACAAGGAAGATCATGCCAAGCATTTGCGTTTGGTTCTTGATAAGCTCAGAGAACATCAGTTCTACGATAAGTTCTCCAAGTGTGAATTTTGGCTCGATGAGGTTCTTTATCTTGGCCATATCATCTCTGCCAAGGGCATTGCAGTGAATCCTGAGAAGGTGTCTGCAATTGTGAATTGGGAACCTCCTCAGAACGTGAAGCAACTCCGCAGTTTTCTCAGTCTCGCAAGCTATTGCCGAAGATTCGTTGAAAACTTTTCTAAGATCGCGAAGCCTCTCTCAAATCTTCTTCAGAAGCACGTCAAGTACGTTTGGTCTCCGGAGTGTGATATTGCTTTCAACACTTTGAAAGAGAAATTGATCACTGCTCCAGTTCTGACTCCGCCTGATGAATCCAAGCCGTACGAGGTCTTTTGTGATGCCTCTCTCCAAGGTCTTGGCGCGGTTTTGATGCAAGAGAAGAAAGTTGTTGCTTATACATCTCGCCAGTTGAAGCCTAATGAGAAGAACTACCCCACTCATGATCTCGAGTTGGCGGCAGTTGTGCATGCTCTGTTGACTTGGAGACATCTTCTATTGGGAAGAAAAGTGGACATTTTCACTGATCACAAGAGTCTCAAGTACATCTTCACTCAGCCTAATCTCAACCTCAGGCAAACTCGATGGGTCGAAATGATTCAAGAGTATAATCCGAGTATTGAGTATACTCCAGGCAAGGCCAATGTGATTGTTGACGCTTTGAGCAGAAAGGCTTACTGCAACAGTCTGATTCTTAAGCCTTTTCAACCCGAGCTTTGTGAAGCTTTCCGCAAACTTAATCTGCAAGTTATTCCTCAAGGTTTCCTCGCCAACCTTCAAGTCTCTCCTACCTTAGAAGACCAGATTCGCCAAGCCCAGCTTCTTGATGCTATGGTGAAAAAGGTGAAGATTGGGATTGCCAAGAGTCAGTCCAAGTACAAGTGCTACCGCCTTGATGACAAGGACACTCTCTTCTTCGAGGATCGTATTGTTGTGCCCAAAGGTGACCTCCGTAAAGTGATCATGAACGAGGCTCACAATTCTCTCCTCTCCATCCACCTTGGGAGCATGAAGATGTATCAGGACCTCAAGCAAGCTTATTGGTGGACTCGAATGAAGCGCGAGATCGCTCAATTCGTGAATGAATGTGATGTCTGGAGAAGAGTGAAGGTAGAACACCAAAGGCCAGCTGGTCTCCTCCAACCTCTTGCCATTCCAGAATGGAAGTTTGACCACATTGAAATGGACTTCGTAACTGGGTTTCCAAAGTCCAAGCGTGGCAATGATGCTATATTCGTTGTCATCGACAAACTCACCAAAGTGGCTCACTTTCTGCCTATCAAAGAGTCGATCACTGCAGCTCAATTGGCGGAACTCTATACCTCTCGCATTGTCTCTCTGCACGGTATTCCTCAAGTGATCTCTTCAGACCGTGGCAGCATCTTTACCTCGAAGTTTTGGGATTCTTTTCAGAAGGCCATGGGCACTAACATCCGCTTCAGCACAACTTTCCATCCTCAAACAAGCGGTCAAGTCGAGCGTGTCAACCAGATTCTTGAAGATATGCTCAGGGCTTGTGTGATCTCCTTCGGCATGAAATGGGAGGATTGTCTTCCTTATGCTGAATTCTCATATAACAACAGTTTTCAAGCAAGTTCGGGCAAGGCCCCTTTTGAAATTCTGTATGGCAGGAAGTGCCGTACCCCTCTCAACTGGTCTGAAACCGGTGAACGTCAGCTTTTGGGTAATGACTTAATCACAGAAGCAGAAGAAATGTGCAAAGTCATTCGTGATAACCTCAAAGCAACCCAATCCCGCCAGAAGAGCTACTATGATAGTAAGCACCGTGATTTGGCTTTCGAGATCGGAGATCATGTTTACCTTCGTGTCTCTCCTATGAAAGGTACTCGTCGCTTCGGTATCAAAGGGAAGCTTGCCCCTAGATACGTGGGACCTTTCAAGATTGTCAGCAAGAGAGGCGACCTCGCCTATCAAGTCGAGCTTCCTTCAAACTTTGCAAATGTTCATGACGTGTTCCATGTCTCTCAGCTTCAAAAGTGCTTCAAGACTCCTGACCGCACAGTCAACTTCGAGGACATTGAGCTCCAAGAAGATCTCTCCTATTGTGAGCACCCAGTTGCTATTCTTGAAGAGACTGAACGCAAGACTCGCAACAAGTCAATCAAATTTCTCAAAGTCAAATGGTCACACCATTCCGACCGTGAAGCTACCTGAGAACGCGAGGATCACCTCCGTTCTGAGTACCCGGAGTTCTTTCAGTCCTAGATCTCGGGACGAGATCTTTTCGTAGTGGTGGAGTGTTGTAACGCCCCGGATGTAACTTTCCCTATTTGTACTCCAACTCTTGCCGTTTCCGGCGTTAAGTTATATTTATTTCTCGGGTTCGGGTCTTTGTCTCCGTGTGTTGTTTTCTTTGTCATGCATCTTATATCATGTCATCATGTGCATTGCTTTTGCATACGTGTTCATCTCATGCATTCGAGCATTTTCACCGTTGTCCGTTTTGCATTCCGGCGCTTCGTTCTCCTCTGGTGGTCATTTCTAGCTTTCTTTCGTGTGTGAGAATTAAACATTTCCGGATTGGACCGAGACTTGCCAAGCGGCCTTGGTTTACTACCGGTAGACCGCCTGTCAAGTTTCGTATCTTTTGGACTTCGTTTGATACTCCAACGGTTAACCGCGGGACCACAAAGGCCTCATGTGTGTTGCAGCCCAACACCCCTCCAATTTGGCCCAAAACCCACCAAACTCTGCTCCATGTCCTAGAGCGTTCGATCACGATCGCGTGGCCGAAAACCGCACCTCATTTGGACTCTCCTAGCTCCCTCTATGCCTATATATATATACCCCCCATTCCAAATCTCGGATTCTCTCCCCCCTAACCCTAAAAAAAATATCTCCGCCGCTGCCGAACAACGTCCGCGCCGAGCCGGACGTGTCCGGATCCGCTGCCGCCTACCGCTGCTTGCCACGTGGCCTCGCCTGTCCCCGCCACCGCCGCGGCCC